>NW_019272028.1:1578078-1615924 GCF_002738345.1 Cucurbita maxima
AAAAAAAAAAAAAAAAAAAAAAACCAACAGCTCAAATGAAGGCATTAAAGGAAGTCAAAATTCAAACAGCCTCCTCCCAAGTCCCAAGACCCCTTGACACACTAAAAAAAAGGCCTATGCTTTTGAGCCTCAATCTCCCTGCACGTGCAGGGGAGGGGAGTCTTGCAGCTCCTTTTTCCATTCACCTGAGTATATCTCAGAAGTTAAGGCATACCTACTTCCTTTAAGAAATCTTAGGGTCGAATTCACTCACTCACATGTAATGTAATATTCTAAAACAAGAAAAACGTGCATCCAATATTTTGTCGGGTAGGAGATACTGCCATATCTAGATATCAAAACTTAATCTATACTCGAAGAAAAGGAATATATGATAAGATGAACAAAATACATCCAAATTTATTATTCAGACGTAATCAGCACAGCAGTCCCAGACTGCTGAACACAGCCAGCAACCCCCACCAAGTTGTATATTCAGGTCCCTAAGGCCAAAGCCAACAACGCTGACAAGCACACATGAATGACAAGAGAGTAGAGAGAAAATAGAGGTGTGTACTTTGTCCTGACCACCAACATCCCATACGGTGAAGCTGATGTTCTTGTATTCCACAGTCTCCACATTAAATCCTGAAAAAAAAAAACACAGCACCTCCATGATCTATCTAATATTAATTGCTACAGTATGTCAACATAATACACATCGAGGGGCACACAATTAACAGCAATCAAAATGAGTAACAATAACTCGAATTAAGCAATCAAAATTTGACATTTCATGAAAAAGTCTTGCAAACCAAAGAACTCACCGATTGTAGGAATGGTCGTGACAATTTCTCCGAGCTTGAGCTTATACAATATCGTGGTCTTACCGGCAGCATCAAGACCAACCATCAAAATGCGCATCTCTTTCTTAGCAAAAAGCTTGCTGAAGAGCTTGGTGAAGGTCAACCCCATTTCTGCTTTGCCTTAGCTGGCTATCTCTATTTGTCTGAGGAGCTGCACAAGAAACCACAAAAGTGATCAAAACAAGCAGGCAGTACAACAACCCGAAGAAGCCAAAAAACCAGACATCAGGAAGGAAAAGAAAAATGAAACGGATCAATTAGAAGAAACGTATATTTCGGGAAGATGAAATTGAGATCCTCATCTCAACATCCGCAACAAATCAAACAAAAATCCAAACAAAGATCGTCTCACAAACTACCAACATGAGAAAATCTGATCAATAAATCCCACTCGATTCCCCCTCCTAATCAAGGATACGAAATCAGTTTTCAAAAATGGAAAAGAAAAATCAAAACAAAACAATCAACACCTCAAAACCCTGGAACAAAAATCGCAAGAACATGAAATATTCAAACAGATTTCACAGGCGATTACAACACTCAAGGCATCAATTGGAAGAACATGTACAAAATCAATAGAGACAGTTGAGAAAAATACTGGAGTTGGAAAGGTGGCGCTGTGGAAAGCTCTGAATGGGAGGAGGGCCGAAGGGGCGAAGAAAAGTTAACCGCGGCCTGTTTTATGCCCCGCGGTTCCACTTTTTATTCCCTTTTATTCAGGTGTTCAGTTGAACGACTTTCGCTATATTATATTAGCTTAAATTATATATATATATATATTATATTTATCCCAATTTTTTTTTTATTAAAATAACAATTTAATTGGTAAATATTTTTAAAAATCAATATCAATTAAACTCAAGAGACGTCTCTCCACCGTCCGATCATCCAGCTGTTTTTATAACTCTTTTTATTTATCATAATTATCAAATTAAGTTGCGATCTTAAGGGGAAAAAACAATTATATATAATAGTTATTTTCGAGACATGAAGGTTAACGAAGAACATAACAACGTCTTCCACGTCACCTTGGACATGCATGTCCCACAAATTTTCCTAAAATACAATAATTTATAACGACCTAATGATGATTAATTAATTAATTATATATTTTATATTTTTGCTTCATTTTAATTATTCCTTAAAAATACTAAAGAGAGGGAGCTGAACAGTCATAATCAACAGGCAACGTGAACCGTTGGATCAAAAAGCATCCAACGGCTCAAGATCCAATGGGGTCCATTGCTTTGCCTTTCCTCACTAATAAAACCCTGTAATAACATTACATTACAGACATTTTCATATGAAAAAAGAGAGAAAAACCAACCATTGAAGCTTTCAACTTTTCTCTCCTCTGCTTCTACCTTCGCTTCTGCTGCATGGAGTTCGATTCCAACTTCAAAGATGATCTCCCGCTCCTCTCGAGCTTCTTCTCCGATAAGCCAAAGTCGAAGCGGCAGCTCAACGACGACGACAATGACGATGACACCGGCGAATTTTCCGCCATGGAATTAGCCACCTCTCCATCATCATCCAAGGGTTTGTTCCACAATTTGCAGCTCCACAGCTTCGATCATGATCATCATCATGATCATAATCATAATCGACATCATCAATATCTTCATCACTTCCCCATCAACGGATCTGATTCAATCAACAATAACTCGAGCCAGCACGAGCTCGATCGTCATCAGTTCTCAATCAACGGGTCCTTACAAACCCTTCTTTCAGGCATGCCAACCCAAAGCTTTGATCCAAATTTTCAACCTTTTGGCAATGAATTCTCTAAAGATCACACCTTTGAAAATGGGGCCAAGTTCATGCATGGCCTTCTAGGCTCAAGAGCCGTTTGGACAAATTTTCCCGGAAACTTTCTGCCTCAATTTTCTCAGCCGCCAAACAGTAGTAGTAGTAGTACTCATTTAGGGCTGGGACCAGCAACTGCAGGGCGGTGGTTTCTTGATGAGATCTCTTATAATACCGACAATGGATACGATCAGAACAAGAAGAAAAAAAGAATTCAGTCGAGAAAGGAGAACCGCCCTCCTCCAACCAAGCTGCCGAACATCGTAAAAGGACAGTGGACTCCTCAAGAAGACAGGTACCTTAAAAATTTAATTTTGATTTAATTTTATGTTCTTGAGCAAGGGTTTTTTTCTTGATGAGATTTAATCATGGCCGTTGATTGTATTTCCAGATTGTTGGTGCAGCTGGTTGATGAATATGGAGTCAAAAAATGGTCACAAATTGCAAAAATGCTGGAAGGGAGAGTTGGAAAGCAGTGCAGAGAGAGATGGCATAACCACCTCAGACCAGACATCAGGGTTTTTTTCTTTTTTCCCTCTCTTTTTTCTTCATACATACATGCATATGCATACATACATACATACATACATACATACATGCTCGAGCGTCTTAATTAAGCAATGTTAATAATTCCGTGTTTTGTTAGCGTAGAAAGCATGTCCATCACACATTACATGCGTATTCCTACCGGCATACCATACATTTTGCATATATGTCAACATGCAGTTTATAGCATATTATTTAATTTTCAAAATGAATGATTCGCTATCTCAACGCGTGTGGCGCGTTGTCTTGAGATATAGCGTGACGTTTTGGTCTTTCTTCAAAGACGCATGATCTTTTTCGACACATTTTTATGGATTTTTAAGTACTTACCATGTCTACTATTTGTCTATATCTAGTTGACAACTCAGGGACGGAGCGGAAATTAGGAGCCATTTAATCAGAAAAAATGGCTTCCTTTGTTTCTCAATTTGTTTATAAGCAAAGAAAATTATGAGTGATTGAGTGATTATGTGAGTTTTATTTGAATTAGTGAAGATTTTATGTGAAAAATCCAACTTTTTGTGATTTGAGCAAATATTTGTAACAGTAAATTGAGATCATCTTTCGTGAGTTAATTGTAGTAAATGGAGGACCAAATGGGTGTTAATGTGGAAAAGTTAGCTTTTTTGGCATTTGGCCTTCATAAATTTTGGTCTAAAAATAAATAAATAACGCCCAAAACTCATTTTATTTTTATTTGTTAAAAATAAATCTTTTTATTCATTAAATTTTTCTAAATTAGTTTCTGTTTAAATAGGGTCAAAATTTTAGTAAAGATTATAAAAAAAAAATAAAAATTAATAGAACATTTCTTTTAGGAGGTTTTTGGTCCTTAGTAAAATTGAGAGAAATGAAATTTTTATTTTTTAAAATTTAAAGATAATTAAAAAATTTATTGAACATTTCTTTGTTTCATGTTTTTTTTTTAATTTTTATTTATTTATTTATTGGTTTGGGCTATAAGTTGAATTTATTACTGTTTATAAGAATTGTGATGAAAAAATGGTATGTGGGTGCAGAAAGACACATGGAGTGAAGATGAAGACAGAATATTAATAGAAGCTCACAAAGACATCGGAAACAGATGGGCGGAGATTGCCCGGCGGCTGCCTGGAAGGACTGAAAACACCATAAAAAACCACTGGAACGCCACAAAACGCCGCCAAAATTCCAAGAAGCTGAAAGGAAAATACCGTGATTCCAATTCCAACGGCTCCATCCTTCAAAATTACATCAATTCCGTCACCGCCGGAGAGACCAAAATCTCCGATTCGATGCCGCAGCTTGTGGACAGCCTCAGCCCTGCGGCGGTGAACGGCGGAGGGTTCTACTTCGAGTTCGGGTCGGGATCGGGATCGGGTTCCGGATCCGGATCCGGATCCGGGACGGAGATGGAGTGTTTGAATCTGATGCAGAATGATGAGATGAAATCGGAGATGGATCTGCTGGAGCTGATTTGCCAGGGAAATCTTTGATCCATATAACTATCTATATGTATCATCTAAATACAATACATGTTATAATATCATAATAATTAGGGTTTAAAACTGCAAAAACAAACTCGAAACTCGTCACACATGGAAGCGAAACTCTTTTTTTAGGGTTTCATTTCGGAGTTCAACTTTGAATGATCTTGTTTATGTTTGCTTGTATTTGATCTCGTGTGGATTTTTGTTTTCATCTTAAATGTTGAATGAAATTAAAAATGTGAAGGTCAGGTTCGGGAACAGGTTGAGTTTATCTTTAGTATATAACTTGTAGATTACGTTGTTACTTAATGTTTAAATTTTAAATTCGAGGTCAAGTTCAGGAACATATAGCGTTTGTTGTGATAGAACATGGTGAATCGTAAGCTTTTGAGTGCTGATCTTTGTTTGTGCTTGCTCCGAGGTTTCTCTTTTGTTCATCGGATCCTACGTACTATTGCTATTTGTTATTGGATGACGGGTTCTTGAGTTCAATTTTGAATGATCTTATTTATGTTTAATTTGGTGTAGATTCTTGTTTCCTCTCCTAAATGAGATTATAAGTGCGAAGGCCAAGTTCGGAAACAGGTTGACTTCTTCTTCATTACATAACTTGTAAGCTATTATTTAATGTTTAAATTTTAAATTTAGGGTGAAGTTCAGGAACAGATTGAGTTCGTTGTGATAGAACATGGTGAATCGGGCGTACTACTTCCCAATCTTTTGCCTCAAGCTTTCGAGTGTCGATCTTCGCTTGGGCTCGCTCCGTGGCTTCTCTTTCGTTCATTGGATCCTACGTACTATTGCTATTTGTTACTAGACGACAGGTAAATTTCTCTTTGAATGATCTTGTTTATGTTTAATTTGCTGTAGATTTTTGTTTCCTCCCCTAAATGTTGAATGGGATTAAAAATGTGAAGGCCAAGTTCGAGAACAGGTTGAGTTTATCTTCGGCATGGATTACGTTGTTACTTAGCTTAGAAACAGATTGAGTTTGTTATAGCAAAACTTGGTGAACTAGGCATACTACTTCCCAACCTTCTGCCTCGAGTTTTCGCATGGGCTCACTTCAGGGCTTCTCTTTCGATCATCGAATCCTATGTACTATTGCTATTTGTTACTCACACCACTGACAAATTTCTTGAAATAATATAAAAAGATGAACAAAATTATTAATACAAACACAAAAAAGAAAAGGAAAAAAAAAAAAATCTAATCAAAACTAAACTGTGTTTGTATTTAGATTCATTTATAGAGTCTTCAGGTTTGGGTTCATACGCTTCGCCCTTGAATACAAAAAGACTCCCATGAGAGCTATTCCAGTTCCTGCAACCAAAGAATCTCACGCCCATAAGCCTTCCATTTCCATTCCCTAATAATAATAATACTATGATCATCAGAAGCCTTCCACTCAAGAAGGATATGAGAACAATACCGAGGGCGTTTAGATGTGAGACGGCTGTTTGGAAGAAAATAACAGACGACACTATCACCACCACCCGCTTCAGAGAGTTCCCTACAGCATGGGTTACTGGTGAAATTTCCTGTAGTATTGAATAAGAAACCTGCCCACCAAAACCCCGCCGTTTTTTTAGTTCTATGTTTGAATCTCTGACCTCTTAGTCGAGCGTACGTGACAATTAACGCTGAGTTGTGTCTACTTTATTACTAACCTGCTGGTAGCTATGAAAACAAATGCCAGATAGAAGCAACCTAATGCATAGCTCGCTGACATTCAACCCTTGATTTGCCTGAAATTAAGAAGATCAGGGACAGACCCATCAAATAGAAACTAGTTTAATGTATATTTGGTGACTTACAGCTAATTGCAGGTATGAAGGACTAAATTTAGTGCCTTCAAGGAGAAGAGCTGAGGGAACCAGCAGGATAAATGAAATGATAGTAATTACAGAGAAGAGATTGATATTGTCCAGCGCCTGCTCAACAGCCAAAGTCAAAGAGAAAACACATTCGCTGATATTATTGTAAATATTGAAGTGTATAAGCAGTAGAAGAACGAAAGAGTTGAAAGTTGGTACCTCTTTGTGGACCATGAGCTTTTTACTGAAGATATTACGTGATTGATTTGTGAGATTTGAAGCCATGGCACTGCTGAAGCCAATCCTGTAACCAAAGCTCAATGATATGCAGCCCAAAATGAGAAAAAAGTTATGCAGCCCAAAGAAATGATATGAGATGTGATCTTACCAATTAAATGAGGCTTCAGTAAAAGATGCGAGTGCCACTCCTCCTACAACGGGTATGAGCGAAAGAACAACCCAAAATGTGGGCCTCTGCGTATGGATGCAGCACAAAAGTCAAAACAATTTATCCATAGAATCTCACTATTAGTGTAACAATAATCCACCGCGGCCAAATACTATCATTTTTGGCTTTTCCTCGATTGTAAAATGCGTGTGCGAGGGAGAGATTTCCACGTTTTTATAAGGAATGTTTCGTTCTCCTTTTTAACCAAGGTGGGATTTCACAATCCATCCCTTTGGGGACGTGCCCAGTATCCTAGCTGGCATGACCATTCAGTGTCATGCTTTGATACCAATTGTAACAGTTCAATTCTACCACTAACAGTACTGTCATGTTTGAGTTTTCCCAGTTTCCGCTCAAAGCTTTAAAACGCGTCTACTAGGGAAAAGTTTTCACACCCTTTAGGAAATGTTCAGAATTCCATTTTTACAATTTTTTTTTTTCATTATCATTAAATAGAAAATTGGATAGAGTACGTGTCCCCATAGAACTGTAATAAAGGAGGAGATATATATAATTATATATATATCTGCACAGGTTTATTATATTAATAAATACAAGTCTTCATACATACTTCAATCGGATTCTACGAATTCTACTAAAAAAAATATAGGTATAGGTAAAATATCTCTCTTCTATGCGAATGTAAAAAAAAAAAATCGGAAGAGAACAATATCTGGTAGGGGTGGTGTTGGGTGTTAGTGATAGAAGAAATAGAAGGGGATTGAAGTTGAGGTACCTCAGCCAAGAAGAAAGCAGAGAGAAGGACAGTGAAAAATGGCTCCATTGCTTTGATGGTGTGAGTGAATGAGACCGCAACTTTGCCAAGACTGACATTGGTCAATATGTTCCCCATGGTGTGCGCTACAGCCAGCGGAAGAATGGCAGCAAACTGAAGAACAGATATTGAATACAAACCAATTCATCTAATATGTTAAAGAGTTGTAGTTCCATTATCCTTAACAAATATGAATTTAAAGGTAATATAATATCATACCTGGGAGCGATTGACGTTGGGTCTGGGATGAAAATTAAGAGCCCACATTAAGCTTACTATGACCGTTCCACACGCGAATTGAAAAGCAGTCACCGTAGTTGGAAAGGGGAAGGCTTTCAGAACCTGCACATTATAACGTCTTTTTTTTTTTTTCATTCAAATATATTTTTAAAAAAAAGACATTTATCACATTAATTAACTAATTAATTAAATAATAGTTTATCAGTATTTACATCGAGCCTAAAATCTTTTTTTTTTTTTTCTTTCAATTATGAATATTTAGAATTTAAAGTATTATGGTGCAATAATAACGACCTTTCGTAGTTCGATGTGTAGCTTTCGATTAGTGGGGTTATTTTTTTTTGGTGGACGTTGACCTTACAATTATTTTTTCAATAAAAGAGAGAATATATATAAATAACACTTCAAATATTTAAAATGAAAAAAACAATAGAAAAATAGTAAATTGACCGAATAGAAATATTCTCCCTCCTCAGTATTAATCCAATCTCAATCTGTGTTAATTGACAAAACTACCCCCACAAACCGCCGACCTTGTACGGCTTTTTAACGTTAATGGGATTTTCATGATTTTAAAAAAAGTTGCCACTCGCTCCCTATTAACTATATTAACTAAAAAAAGAAAAGACTAAATTAATAAAAGTATTCATAAATTAATAAAAAAATATTCATAAACAGTTAGTGTTTTCATCTTAAAAAATAAAAATTAAAATACATTTTTGGTTAGTTTGGAAGGAAATCATTAGTATTTTGTATTTTTTATATTTCAAAAATAATTTTAACTTTAAAAAATTTTAAAAATTTATATTTTAAAACTAGCATTAAAATCCTATACCCTAACAAAAAAAAAACGTCTATCAATATCTCATATTATTAACAACAAATATTTCAATATATTTTAAAAAATTCATGAATATTTAATTAAATTTTTAAAACCGGTATTTTATTAAATAAAAGGCTAGTTATTTCCATTGTTTATTATTATTATTTTGATATTTAAGGATATTATTCGCCTTAAAGTTTTAAGATTATTTTTTATTAATTTAGTTAAATAAAAAATAAAAAATAAAAACTCGTAAGTTGTCGTTCAAGTTCATTCATCGAGTATAAAATCATGCGAGCAGAACAAGAACAGTGCAGAAACAAAAAGGAAAAGAGAGAATCGGAACCTGTTTGTTGAAAATGTTGTAGTAGATATTCAAAAGGTACCAAACGCCAAACATTGAACCAAGCCGCAGATTGTTAACGAAATCGGCCGATTCCTCAGCCTCGCCGGCGCTCTCCGGCAAGGAAGCCGCAGTTCTCGTGAATTTCTGGAGCCTCGAACTGAATCCGGAGCAAGAAACAGCGATCGAGGATGAGAAGGAACGAAACGGAACAATGTGAGGAAAGTGAGGCAAATTAGGGCTTCGAAGTCGGCATGAAATTAGAGGCAATGGAAAAGAAGTAGCCCTAGCAGGAGTGTTAGGGGAAAAAGACATGGCGAAAGCCAATACAGCGCTCTGCATTTCTCTCGAAGGCCAATGACTACCAGAGAGCAAACAAGTAACAGAAGACGTTCGTTTATTCCCGTGGAAGGAGGTCCGGTTGCCGGAGAGTGGACGGAGGAATGAAAAGAGGAGACAGAATTAAGATGTTACGGTGGAAGATGTCTAATTGAGATCTGGATATCGGCCATGGAAATTAATGGCTGAAATGGAATGTCGTTTGGGAAATCAAGAGCAGTGGGGTTTGCAAAGACGGAGGAATTTGGCGCCTTGAATTACTGGTTCAGAAGTAAACAAGGCCCACTCAACATTGACTAACTTTGAAATTTGAATCCAGCTCTCGTAAAACAAATCAATTCTCTGCTTACTTTGAACAATATAAAAGTGGTGTGAAAAACAATGAATTATTAACGGACGAAAAGTTTGAATTTTAATTAAAACGAGTTTTGAACCTACGAAGTTTACCAAAAATCCAAAAATTTTGTATTGAGTTTACGCAATTGTTAATTTACTGTAGAAATTTAAAACATGTTTCACAACTAAAATAAGTTCCTATCGAATATGGTAATGATATTAGTCTGGTCTACATCTCATGATTTGATGTTAGAGAATGGATAAGAATGGGGCAAGAAATTGTGGATAACGTATCAAATTTCCATATAGACATTGATAAATTTACCCCAAAAAATGTCACAGAATGGAAATTTACATGTTATAAAACCTCAACAATTTTATTCTGATATGGATATGACATATAAATATATAGGCTAATTGCATTTAGCAATGCAAACGTTAACACATTACACCAATTTCATTGAAATTATTTTTAAATATTATGAGAGATGATGTAACAAGAATTGGTGCGATAAAGTATGTGATTAAAAAAAAAAAAAAAAAAATCCCACCAAGAATGTGATGTATGGAAATAACTGGTCGAATGCCACTTTTTCTAGAACACGAGAATCTGGATAGATACTCACGTCATGATATCAAAGATTCCTATGAAATAAACAGCCCTTGCTCGTGGACGAATAGGAAAAAGATCTGCAACAAGAGATTATAGGCTCTTGAGAAGGGTCCATCATGGGGTCAGCCATATTTTAAAAACGTCCATCAAATTGTTTAAGAAAATGCTTCTGGTTTTCAGTTCTATTATTAACATATCAAGGAGAAGAATTGATTAAACAACATAATGTAAAACCATAAACGGCCACGGAATCAGTCCTACAGCAATTCATTACATTCATAGCTAAGTATTCAATTATTTTGAAATCATTCAGCCATTCATTAACTTCTGTTTCTGTAGAAAAGGTAGTAAGGAATCTTTGTACCTGGAAATCAAATCTCCATCTTCAATAACTAGTCATTTAGTTGACCATTACAGGAGGTCGCTGGAGTTTTGCCACCAGATTCTGTGCTACGGCATCAATAAATTCCTCTGTGTTTAAGTAAAACTCCCTTGATACCCTGCAAGTATAGTACGAATCTAAATAATTCTAAGCTTGAAAAATGAGAGTAGTGAATGAGATGAAATGTTTAAACTGTTACTTGGGTCCGTGTATCAGTAAGGCAAGATCCTTGGTCATTTTCCCAGATTCCACTGTCTCAACGCATGAAGCCTCCAACTTCTGAACAAAATCCAGTAGCCTCTCATTTTGATCTAGCTTGGCCCTGAAAACATTTAATCGTAGCTAAAAATGGTTAGTTCCTACTTAGTTTACTACTTCACAATTCCCCATTACAGATATGTATCAAATTGTAGAGTTGCAGCAGTTTAGTTAAACGATGGTTGGTTTAGGTGCCTCTAGTGAAGACAGAACTAGATTCCATAACGCTGTTCAGAAGGAACAAGAAACACAAATTTATGCACACCATTGTAAACCCCAAGCAATATTTGGAATGAAGAAATTTTCGTCAGGATTACATTAACCCTACCCCAAGAAGGGAAAAAGGAAGAAGAGATCTCAACTCTACCTCGAGAACTTTAAACCAAGGTTAACTACATTTTAGTATCAAATAATCGAAAAAAACAACTATTATGGATTGACTTAGCAGTCAAATAAGGACCATGAGATTAATAAAGGGCTTAAAAGGAACAAGTTCTAAGTTCCATCCATGGTGGCTACCTACCTAAGATACCATAGCAACCAAATGTAATAGAGTCAAATGATTGCCAAGATTAGTTGAGGTACGCACTAGCCCGGACACTCATGGTCATCAAAAAAAGAAAAAAAAAATCCAAAACCCTTGAAAAGGAAAATACTAGAGAGCAGTAACAATGGACACTTTCAACATCATCCAGGCAAAGGTACAAATTGGGATAATAATACCTATGCTCAAGCCCCCGTGACCATGCAAAAATAGAAGCAATACTATTTGTACTGGTTTCTTGTCCCTTTTGATGCAATCGGTAGTGCCGTGTTACAGTGCCATGAGCCGCCTCAGCTTCCAACGTCTTCCCATCAGATGACAACTGCAATAAATTTCAACTTTTAAGGCGTTTGTCAAGGTTATGAGTCCATGGTTGATAAATCTCATATTCTCAGGTGTTTACCAATACAGAAGTCATTAGCCCCAGAGAACCAAATCCTGCCAACGGAAAATAGCATTCATACTCAATACAAACAATAAAGAAAAGAACAAAGATTATTTATATTAAAAACAAAATACAAAGTATGACCGAGTAGTAGTAGTTTTATACTGAATAATACTACCAGATATTATTGATATTTAAATTATTAAAGCATGTGTTATTAATAGACACCAGACAGCTAGAAAAGTTGATGGCGTTACCTTGTGCAAGCAAATCACTCTGAACGTCCCCATCATAATTTTTGCAAGCCCACACGTATCCACCTTCACTTTTTACAGCATAGGCTACCATATCATCAATAAGCCGATGTTCATACCTAAATGTCATACCAAAATACATTCAGACATGGGCTATAGATTAGGCATAACTACAGAGAACCATATAGGTTTAAAATGTATTGAACCATATCGAATATTCTTCAAACTTCTGCTTCCACTTCTCCTCGTACACTTTTTGAAATATGTCTTTAAACCTGCAGGCCAGTACTAAAATAAACTCACTTTGACAATTTCTAGGAAACTGAAAGTAGATATCCACAGTAAATCAACTAGATATAGGGAAAGAAGTAAAAATTACCTGCCGTCATATTTCTTGAGAATTGTATTTTTGGTGCTCAAATACAGGGGCCACTTCTTCTCAAATGCCAGTGACATTGATGACTCTGCAAATGCTTGAATAGACTGCCAATTGTATAGGAACATGTTAAAAGGGTAATTTATGTGATGCAAAAATCGAACAAGTTTGACGAAGTAGACAAAATAACCAACCTCGTCAACATTGTACATAGCAAGTGCTATGCCTGGTCCTTTGAAGTCATAAACCTCGAGCTCTCTTGGTGTCTCCCCATCTTCTGGAACTGAATAGAAACAAAAATAAATAAATAAGAACAATTTTCCCAGAGAAATACATGAGAATGAGTGAAGAAAAGAAAATTTTCTCACCAAACACCATTTTAAGCTTTCCAGGCCCTGGGATGATGGTATCAGTGGCACGGTATTGATCACCAAAAGCATGCCTACCAATACATATGGGCTTCTTCCAACCTGTATCCAACCAAGTACTGTATAATGTTCCATAATGGATTATGTATTACAAGACAAGATTAGACAATGAAAGTTACCAGGAACAATTCTCGGGATGTTTTGGCATAAGATAGGTTCTCTGAAAACGGTACCTGTACAAAATGTTTTATTATTATGATGAAGCTCATACTTTTCTCATAAAATGGGTACCTAAACTAGAAGCCAACCATTTGATCAAGTCCAAAACCTTTTCTCGCCCTCTTATTTCTACAGCCAAAATACTAAGGTTTTCTCGCCCTCTTATTTCTACAGCCAAAATACTAAGGTTCCCTCTCAACCCTAATTTCCCAATTACAAAATCTTAACCACATTAGACTAAGATTTTCGAACTCCCCAAAAAAAAAAAAAAAGACTAAGATTTTTCTTCTTTATTCTTTTTAGGTAGTGTCGTGTCCAAATAACACTTGCACTAATTGTTAAGAATGTTCCTTGAAAAATAAGATAGTATATTTAGCCAACAAACCGTTAAGAATGTTCCTAATTGTGCCATTGGGACTTCTCCACATAGCTTTAAGTCCAAACTCTTTAACTCTGGCCTCATCTGAAAAATGAGATAAAGATCAAAGAAATCAACTAAAGCTGATAATTATTGCAAATATTACATCAATGAAGAAAATTCAATCGGGATGCTCTATGATTTAGTGACTGTAAAATATCAGATTGGCATGGATACAAATGACGCACCTGGAGTGATTGTAGCACATTTTACAGCAACATTGTACCTGCATTCACAATGTTCGAAGGAGGACAAAAAGAACAACTCTGAGATAAGCACAAGAACTCAAGTAATGTGTACTCTATTATTGAGCGGATGTTTAGTTCTAATTGCTTTTCTAGACCTGAAATTAATGATACTATCTTCACCAACTAATTGTTTCTCCGTCCTTGTCTCAATTAGAAAATTACACCTCATATAAGCATAAAGAAGTTATAAAGTATGCCAATCGAGTAGAAACTCAGCCATGTTCCCTATACAATCAATTATCAGCTAATTTGTTTGCTTCCTTGTCTCAGCCTTCCACCCAAAAATACATTATCTACAGTTTGAACAGCTTCTGATCACTTTTGAAAGAACACGCCATTGAGCACAAGCGAATAAACATTGTTGAATCCAAAATAAGAAAATCCCCAAATAAATATTAGCTGAAATTTTACTAGTAGAACATACTTAAGAGTGGCTTCTGCACTCTCTACAGTAACTCTGTCATCAGTGGCGTCCCGATTCAGTATCCCCAAGTCATAATACTTTATATCCAAATCCAGGAACGGGAAAATGAGCTACAATGTAATTAAAAAAAGAAACAGTATCAGAACAGATCATCTCCCTCCAAACTATTAAAATCGAAACAATTTTGTGTAGGAGTAACCATACTTTCTCTTTTATCATTGTCCATATGATCCTCGTCATTTCATCACCTAATAGTAAAAAATCATCAAAATCAGTTAAGCCGTAACAAGCATCCAAATGGAAAATATAAGTTCACAACACATGTATCTGATCAATTCAATAATCAGAACTAGATAAAGACCAGACAAGTCAAGCTCAAGTTGAAATATTTGAAGCGACAGGAAACTGAGTTCACATGCAAACAACATTCACTCAGTAATCAACACTCCTAGGTTTTCAAACTGAGTTCTAGCCACAAAAAATAATAATAATAATAATAATAATAATAAAAATACAGCCAGAAACGCATTCCAAAATCATACTCAATTCAATTCCATTAGAACAGATTGATTAAAAAGCCACAAACACGATATATTACCGTCCATTTCGACAACAGGATTCAAGACGCGCACTCGATCAACACCAGAAGAAGATGCATAGCATCGAAGCGAAACGGCAGGGAGGCGAATTGGGCAGGGAAGCTGATTCTTGAGAAGACGTCCATTGAAAGGAGTAGAAAAGGTGGAGGAGAAGTGGAAGGAAGGGTTCTTGAGAGCAAGAGATGAAGACAACAGTGTGGCACTTGACATGGCGGTTCGAATGAGTCTGCCTTTCATCTCATCGCCGAGGTTTGGGCGTTATAGGGAAGGAGCCTAAATATGTGGGGTTTAATTAACCGTCTTTTTTCTATTTATTTAGTAAAGTTTGCCAACAATGAATTTATATAAATCACTTCCTAAAACATGTTTATTTTCAAAACCTAATTAGATGCTCAGACATGGAAAACAAAATATATAGTTTTATTTATTTTTTCCAGTAAATAACATATTATTTTTAATTTATTTTATTTTATAATAAACTATAATTAACCATTTTAGTAATGAACCTTTTAAACCTCTACCATCTATTAAATTTCCAATAATTTATTACTAATTTTAACAAAAAGTAATGTGAAATTCTTAGTAATTCATTAATTTCAATAAATTTAAGGTTGATCAATGCACAAATTAACAATATGTAACTCAATAGGTCTTTCAAATCTTACCAATTGTAGTAGGAAAATATATAGGAATATTGTGACAAGTTCAATATTTTTTCAAGTTTGGATTTAAAATTGAAATACCTATTTTAAGTTTCAAGTACAATTTAATGAAAACAAAATTTGTGTTAAAAATATACAACAAACGAATATGGCGGTAAATATTGATATTTTTCCTAAATTTTAAAAGATTATTCCGAAACAATTTTAAGAAATGCATCTAGGTATGAAATGACACAACTCTCCATATACGATCTAGCAAGAAGGAAAATAAAAGAATGAATCGGTGTAAGATAAGGAAGGAGTCAGAGGAAAGAAAAAACGCTCTTAAATCCAACGAAAGGATCTACTTCCCTGGTCTCGGTGGCAGTCTCTAGTGAGCAGCAGTTCTTTTTGGTTTCTACAGGTGGGCTCTGGTGGTTCCAGGTGTTACTGATATTAGGGCTCGCTGGACGTGGCCGCTTGTTTTCCTTCATCATGGAGATATCAAAACACAGCATTTGCATGGATGCCACCTCTGCATCTGAAGCCCGATTCAATTTGCTGTATGCACCTGGTGTATTCACACAAATTTGGGATACCACCGGAAAACTGTTACCTTTTCTTTTTATATCATCAAATATGGTTTCCTCCGTTATGATGATTTTACTTTCTTCTGTCTGGAGACCCAATTCCCCTGAAATTTTTTTGGCAATCGTTAGCAGATGTCTATATCAAAGTAAAAGAAAAATTGAGATGGGCTGAAAAGGCATTCTTGATCCAATATGCACCATCCAAGCTATCATAAAAATGTGTTAAATTATCAGTTTTATTTCTATACTTAACAAATTTGTGAAAGTAAATAGATACAAATTTAAAAATTAAAAATTAAAGAATTAAGATGGTAATTTAACTAAATTGTATGTCTAATTTATTAAAAATATAATGTAACCTCATTCAATATCTAGAGATCTACATGAGCACTTTTACAATGAAGATTAGAGGTAAACTTTAGCCGTAGATTTAAACTACATTGAAACTTAGAATGTTAGATTGGGAGTATCAATAGAAAGTTAAATAAAATTTTGACCCAAATAAAACTTTCATTCAAGCCTACATTTAAGCCAAATAGATACGTACCTTTTTCGCCATCCATGAAATGTGGTCCAGAGGTGAAGTGGTTTTGTAGAGTCGGAAATTCATTTCCAACTTCCTCTCTGAAGCCTGAAAACGACTCCACTTCAGTATGTGGGGAAAGTTCATTTCTCTGTTTCTCTTCCAAAGCTTCAACCTGGAATTCTAGCGGCTGCGTGTTTCTAGTGAAACTATATGTCTCTGGTGCTGGTGAATAAGCACTATTTTTTGAAGCAGCCAACACAGGGAAGCTTTTGGCTTTCTTACGTATGTGGTCAAATACAGTTCGTTCAGTGATGATTTTGCATTCATCTTCGTCGTTGCCAGTTGCAGGCTCGGCTGCAATAATTTTAAGTTACTTTGAGAAAGAAATCAAGGAGAGGAATTTGATACAAAGCACATGAGTTGCGCTCTGACTCTCAGGAATTTACGTACCGTCCTCAAACTCTTCGTCTAGGAGGTTGAAACTCGGCCTGAAAAGTTTTGTTAGGAGCAAAAAGTATTAAATAGACCACTAAATTTACGTACTCCAAACTCATCGTTGTATACTTTTTAAACACTCAAATTAAGTTACAGATTTCAAGGTCTCCTATTCAGTTCTTGAAGAGTTCAGGGATCTAGGGGAAGATCACTCACATAGAATCTAGTAACGAGTTCGAGTCGCCAGATTTGGGAGGCTCTTTTACTGCAGCTTGTGGTAGAGGTTCACTGTCATTGTCTATGATGTATACTTCCTCTGGTGGAGGAAAGGAGGACGGCGGCGTTCTTCCCCATTTGCTTCTCGCGTTTGAATTTCGTTCCATTAGTTGAAGTTTTCGGTGGAGATCAATGCCAACTACGTGAAGAAACTCTTAAAAGTCTATCCAAGGGAACTAGGAATTTTGTCCATGCAAGAGGGTCTATGAACTTTTGAAACGGCATAGATTCTTACTGTATTCATCAAAAATAAGGTCAGCTTTAATCGTCAACTTTCCTTGTTGAGGATGTGAGACAAGAACAACTGCACTGTAAGGGCTGCCGAAAGAGCAAAATAGTAGTAAGATAAGGTTGTATTGATGCTATAGTTATTATTTTCTGGTCAAGTTATCATTAGATTATATTTGAACAAAAAGGTTGATTTTTTCCCAACAAAAATTCACATGGGATAAGGATATGTTTGCCCTCTCAATAACCTTATGGAATTAGGAAAGAAATAGCAACGCTCAAAATAAGCTCAATGTAAACTTACCATTTGATGCCTCTGAATCTTAAGACAATGGACTCATGACTTATATGACACATAAGAAAACTTTGTTGGTTAATGAGCAACAAAAAGATTAGTCTCGAGTACCTGGAGAATTCATCTACTCTGCTGCACCAAAAAGAAATCTAGTTAAACAGAGTAGGGTAATTTGGAACAATGAAATCAAACACGATAAGTTTAAACATACCCAAAAAAGTAGTTAAATTTATAAATATCCAAAGCTCGAATCTCTATCCTTTCTCTCGATTAAATCCACGCCCCGTCTTTTTCTTAAATTTATACATCAAAATTTCAAAAGTAATCACCTTATTTTCTCATGAAAGAGAATCTGGTTATCTTCTTCTAGGCCAACAATCTGCAAGACAGAGTTCTCTGTTGCAACGGTCAACTCCTAGTGAAAAATAGACATAGATATTTAAGTCAACAAACCATATCAGCGTAATGTCGTTTATTTGGTCGGTAAGCCTGGGGCAATCTAGTTAATGTTACGATGAGCTTGGCCTTCCCTTGTCTACCGCATTCAGCTTCCTCGAGCTTCAGGTCCACTACCGGTGGTAAGGATGATAATGACTCCTTGATATGATTCCCAAATGGGTACTTTCTGCCTGTGACTATCTCTATTTTCCTTGGATCCGCTTCAGCAAGTGCCTCAAATGATTTGATTCCCATAGAATGCAACGCCTGAAAAGAACAATTGAAAGAATTCTCTCGCGAGGGAGTTTCACCTACAACCTAATAAACATTTTTCAGAAAGCAATAAAAGATGAAGTAAAAACCTTTGCAGTCACCATTCCAATTCCAGGTAGTTGTTTGAGCAAAAATGGACTGTCATCCCAGAGTTTTTGATATAGAGATTTTGCTAGAAGCATTGAGCTGAAGGTTCCTTTATAGTTCTTTCTGTATAAAAAATATTCTTTCATGCATTTGGCAATTCTGCATCCATTTGAGCAAATAGAATTCATGTCCTGTGCAAGGATACCGGTTGTAATGACTTTTTTCAAGGACAATATGATTTAAAAGCCGTTTGCTTTATGAGAAAATGAACCTGACTGAGGGATAAATCGTGAATTGAAGGATCACCAGTCAGGCAATCGTTTGCTAAAATAAATATTTTTTCTTCTCTTGTCTGTATACGTTTTTTCTTCTTCCCCTTTTCACCAAGAATGTGAAACCGCAGCCTTCCATCTTTATCATTGTTTACATCATTAAGAAGCTTCTTCTCAGTGCGCCTAAGCTGAATCCCTTCAATTCCCCAAATTGTTTATAGCTTCCTTCAGCTGAATTCTAAACAACCAGCAATATTCTCAAGGTAAAAGGTCAGAGGCACATACAAGCGATTTCCTCGGCATGGCAAATGATATGTAGCGCCTCCTCTAGACTGCAATTTTCAGGGGCATGCATAATGTGTTTCATGGTATCAAACTTCAAATAATATTTTGTCATCAACCTCCCGGGATCTGCTTACCAAAAAGAAAGGAAATCAGGAATTTTTATTTCATTAAATAGTAGAAAGTAGTTGATGTCATTACTCCCTGAAGTGTACCTAGTGGCTTCAAGAGGAAGCCATCTTCATCCATCCAAATCATCTGATGTCGAGATAAATCATTTACTTTCTCAATGCAAATGTCTGATCATAAAATATCATAGATTATAGTTTCTAAGAAGAGCTCATGAGGGGTTAAGTGCAAAAAATACTTTTAACAATTTAAACAAATTTATATCATAGAGAATGTGATAGTACCTTCCATGTGCTTCTCCGTATTTTGATAAGAAATTCCATTCCTGATAGCATATTTCTGCGGATTCTAGCTTGCAAATAAATTTGGAATAAATAAAAAAACCAGTTAAGATGAAAACAAAAATATCTGGACTATATAATCAAGAGGATAGCATGACAAAACGTGCACACCTTTTTCATTCTTACGTATAAATACGAACACTTCATCCATTCAATTGCCTTTACTATATCTGAGATGGTCATTTGAACTATCTCCGCAGTTAAATGCTCCGTCAAACACGAAAGCAGTCTAAAGTTGGAAAAGCATATGTAAAACAAAACATTTGAAGTGTTCCAATGTAACAAGTGCACTGAATTAAATACATACTGCGATTCCACAGTTTCACATCCATTTAGGAGATTCTCATACAAATGGACCTGGGATAAAAAATGAAAATGGCATTGTTGAAAACTATTTCGTATAGCAATAAGAAAAAAAACAATGCTTGAACCAATAAATTCTGTAAACTTCCAAGTAAACAAAGAAAATGAGGGAAATGAAGCTTAGATATCGTGGCATTACTGTGTCTCTTCTTGTCATGATTATGACAATTCCCGTATCATCGAATGGAGGCCGACCTGCCCTCCCGCACATCTGCGTATAACAAAGCAGACCAGATATGTGGGACCATAAGACAATTTCCAGAAAGATAGAAATTACGAAATATCCGTTCTTATGTTGGGTATGATTGCGAGACTTTTCTGTTCATTTTACCGGATTTCAGAAAGACACCCAACTTACATGTTGAATCACAACAAAACGTGAAAACATAACCCGGGATGAAAGGATATTGTGACAATGAAGAACCTGTAGAATTGTGGAACGGTCATATTCCATGTAAAGGCCCTTCTCCTTGTTACTGCATTAAGGTAGAAATTAGATGTGTGGGTCAAAAGATTTCAGTTAACTTTCTTGCATGTTTTTCTTCTAGAATCCCCAAAACAAGTAGAATAGAAAGAGGTGCAGAACATACAAGTGCTGAGTTGATTTTATTATTACTGTATGTGCTGGCAAGTTGATTCCATGAGCAAGAGTATTTGTAGTGCAAATAACTCGAATATCACCCTTGAGAAAAAGGCTTTCAATGAGATTGCGATCCTTCAAGCAAAGCCCACCATTGTGATACCCAACTGTCAACGTGAGATGTTTATTTCAACAACACGAGTTTTGCAATAAATGCAGGATGATATGAGTGCATTAAAAAAAGAAGTTGGCCTTCTACCACCATAAAGAATATTAGATTGCATTTGCTTATCACTGCATGATAGGGAAGCTTCTCGTAACCTTTCCAGCTGTTCCTTGCTTTTAATAAAAGGATTTGAATAACCAAAGGTCATTGCTGTTTGCGAGAGCCGTTGAGCTGCTTCTTGCGCTCCTTTTCTAGTTGAACAAAACACTAATGCAGATTTTCCTTTTGAATATTGCATGAGAACATCTGCGAACTCATTTGAACATCTACATTTCTCAGTATGACAATACTAGAAGGGGGAAAACTGAAGCAAATAAAATAATATCGGTAAAGCAAAATACAATTCATGGTTCCACTGACCAAAAATGTAGTTCTGAAGGCGCTGTAATACACAATAAAATAAAGTTGGGAACTGTTAGATAATTCCAAACATATTTTGTGCTGGTTGTGATTTCTTGAAAAAAATCTATTCTATGTTGAATTTCGATCAAATACCTTCTCAAACATGAAATCATTTTTAGCGGGGGCATAGCCTGCAGAAGGATTACATAATTAAGAGTAGAACAGCAAAAAATACAAAATGTGTCATATACTTCACACTTATTCGTATTCCCATTTACTCTAAGCACTTAACCATCACAATTCGTACTTGCATTCTACATTTATAAAATAGTAGACTGCATCAGACAATGAAGCAAACCACAGAACTGGTAATTTCAGACATCAATTACCAAATACTTTGCTGGTTAACTTAACAGGCCTCATTTCTTCTCCGAACCTGATGAGCATTGAAAACTAAATGAAATCTGCTTGATCCTGCAATGAAAATACTTGGTGCCTGTTATATAATACGAAAAGCATACCTTTTGACTCCTTGAACAGGGACGTTAAGCCAGTCTGCTGCAATGGTTTAAATCAATCATAAAATTTGGAAGTTCACTCACTTTTAGACACTTGGAGATGCGAGTAAAACTAGTAATAACAAACTAAAGTAAATTTACCAAGATCCCCAATGTTTGGGATTGTAGCAGATACAGCTAAGAAACGAACATGAGAGAGAGGACTGGATTTCATTTCAGGGTTGCGAGAAATCATTTTAATTCTACTAACTATGGCTTCCAAGGCTGCTCCACGTGGATCATTCAAAAGATGAACTTCATCAATAAGTACAAGGGCTATGTCACTGAAAAAGCCTAAACCACCATCCTTTATGTGATACCGAGTTACTGCATCAAATTTCTTCAATGCAAAAAATAAAAGGAGAAGGTATTTAGCCATTCAGAAAAGTACTGGTAAAAGTGAAACCAATGCAGCTTGGAGAAATCATGTTAGGCAAGAAGCATCACTCGCTTGAAAGTAACGATTGACATGGAAATAATAAACTTACGAGAATTGTGTGACAAATAGTGTTATTAGCATTCAATTGCATGTGGACTTAACTTTGTATGAGCATTGATACATGAAATAAGGGTTCTGCGTTTAAAGTCCTGACCTCAGGCGTTGTTAGAATAATGTCAGCTTCTTGTATATGTTTCATATTGTAAGTTTCATTATCTCCTGTTAGCTCCAAACAGCAGACCCCCCAAGACCCAAATTTCTGATTCCAATCACGGAGCTTCTCCTGTACTAAAGCCTTAGATGGGGCAATATATATCTGCATAAATGTAAAAGGAAGATGGAAACCATGTAATATCGGATGCACATAAAATTGTAATTTTCCCTCTCAATTATGTTTTAAAAAGTGATGCAAATAATAGTTGCATCTTTGTGTATATGTATATGGATATGCACACAGAATAAAAGAGAGAAGGAGAAATTAAACTTGGAATAAATTGTTGAAGAGAAACGATGCATGCATATGAATTGTATAAACATAATGCAATGCTCTCCTCTATTACTACATGAATAAATTTAGCACTCTTTTTACATCTGTCCGATGGCATAATTGCATGGGAGACTTACGCTTTTTAGAGTTCCCTTTTCGTGGATGAACTTCCCCTCGGCAATAAATTTTGAAAGAAGCCTCAAAATGCAAAGCTCAAATAGTACAGTTTTACCACTCCCAGTAGGGGCTGAAATGACCATGTTCGAATCGGAGTTGAAACAAACAGAAAAACATTCACTCTGTAATGAATTGAAGTACCTGAACGTAGAGACTACTAAGTGAGAAAATGGATTAGCTTAGTCTACAACTTGAGTCGGAGAGGACACAGCTTATATAAGAGGAAATAGTCGAGTGAGCTGTATCCTTAAATTTCAAATTTCGATTTTATATCAATCCTTAGGAATTAAAAAAGCGTCAATCGTACATCAATTAAGAAGTTAAGATGGTCGATTTTTTCTCCAACTTGGAATTTCCTTATCACTAGTCTCTAATTTTTCTTTTCCTTACCACTAGTTTTGCAACAAACTCTCGTGACATTCTCCATGAGAAATAATGAGAGAGTAAATACAGGCTCAATCACACAACAGATGCTGCTAAAAAGATTGATAGAAAGCGAGGATCAGCTCATTCTATTACAAGTAAACGACTGAAGATGAGATGCAATAGACAAAATACGAATAAGTCTAACAAATACAAGATTTACAGAGATATTAAAAAATTTAGAAGTATACTTATCTTTCAATTTTAGACGCTTGTTCAGTTTGAAATCAATCATGGAAAAATCATTAGTGTCTAAAAATACTAGAACTAAAATTTCTACAGAATTGGCATGTTACCTAAAACTAAAAGTCGAGCGAAGTGGTGCGGGTAAATCTGATACGGATTTCAGTGAATATGAGTCCATGATCGCGTTCGGACTTCTGAACACTGATGTAGAATAATCGAGCTTGATTGATACTGATGCAAGAAAAACATTGCAATCAGTAGTAAGAACTGCACAATTAACAAGCAGATAATTAAATGAATACGAATTGTTTAAACTTTATGAAGAAGAAGTTGACATTTGCACGATCGTTAGTGTCAATCCCGACCACACACATTCAGATATCCAGACGGAGAAGTCTTAAAAAACAAGTACAATGTCATAGAACAAGAAATACAAAGAAGCACAAAGAACGCAAATGCTCAATCAAGCATAGGCATCCAAAGTTAGCAATTAAATCATCACCGGCAAGCTCAAATGCAGAACCGTCCTTCACGAAATCCGTCGAGAATCTCCAGAAAAATTTGATGCACACTTTTGTAATGTAACCGAATTAAAAACGATGTGATACCGAACTTATCCCGAGATAAAAACCTTATCAGAAATGCTTCGTAACAGTGTGATCAGGCATAATCAATGATAAAATTAGCATTCCATTGTATGTGCACCTCTTCTCTTGGCAGTTGAACGAACAGATTCTGAATTGAAGCCTCGATGTTCAGATCGTGAACGTGAGTGAAGCCTTCCTAAGCGACGGCAAGAATGAAAACGAACACAGAATTCAACTGAAGCGAGATAAAATATAGAATACTAGGCGATGAAAAATGAAATTTGCACCGCATATTTATATGCACCCAAGTTGAAATGGCGGGAATTTGCAACCCGCGGCGCTTAGAAATCCATTTTTTATGGCATTGTTTTTCTTTTCTTTTTATGGCATTAGAATATAAATTTTATTATCGTCCTCCAAATTATTTATAGTATAAATTTGATTGATTTTATATATATATATATATATATATATAATTGTTCATATGGGATGGGATAAGGATTCTATGTATTAAGAGAGAATAAAACAAAAATTGAGATACTCACGGAAGAGAATATACCGCTAAAGTCGGAAATAATTTTCCAATATAAAAGCGACTTGGTGGCCCTTCAGAAATATCTCGAATCCCGAGAAATATCTCATCCATTTCGTAACTCTTTGATCTTCATTCCTCCACTGGACTGTCGATTGGCGGCGAAGTTGCAGTTTCATTCGTCCTCATGGCCATCTCCATTGTTCCATCTATTCAACGCTCAGTGTCAATGGCTTCTTCATCTTTTGCGCATCCTAATGAACCTAAGCATATCATAAGGTATTTCCTTTACAGAGATCGATCATGTTGTCAAGAGTTCTACCTTCTTCATCTTTTTATTCTTTTATTTTGGAGTGGAAGAGATCTTAGATTTGACGAGCTTTGCGGCTCCAATTTTCTTCTATATAATACTTCTGACGAACAATTTTGGCCTGAAGGAAGCCGAGATGGACGGCGGTTAGATGCAGCGCAAGAGAAAGAGCGAACGAGACGAACTATTACGAGCTGCTTGGAGTTTCTGCAGATTCAAATGCTCAAGAAATAAAAGAAGCTTACAGAAAGTTGCAGAAGAAATTTCATCCGGATATTGCAGGCCAAGAGGTTATTAATTTGTACCAGAATTCATTGTAAACACACTACCTTCTGATGATTTTTTAAAATTGTCAGGGCCACGAGCGTACGTTGAGGTTGAACGAGGCCTATCGAGTTCTGATGAGAGAGGATCGAAGGAAGGAATATGATTCTTCCATGGGTGAGATGAGGGTGAGATTTGGGAATTATAACCCTGGATTAGGTTACAGCTCCTGGAAAGGACCTCTGCGATCTCAGGCTTTGTTTGTTGACGGAAACGCCTGCATTGGTATGGTTGTGTTCATCCTTTACTATTCATTTTGTTAATGAACTCTGCCAAGTAACAATATTGCGAAAAGATCTCGAAGCCTGGAGAGACTTTTGTTGATTAGGCAGTTTGATTTTGTGGCGACATATAGGCATTATTATGATTGGATTTGGATGTTCTTATAGTTATACTCGAGTTTCTTGATGTCTAAAATTTTTGTGAATGTTGACTTAGAACACGATCTTTTTAGCTTGGATTCATCACTAGTTAGACTTAAAATCACCAAGTTACAGGGATAAGAAATAGTAAAAAGGATTGGAACTCGTTATTATTTATCTGAAACCACTTTCAAATATGAAGATGAGAAGCTTGCATAATTTCTCACAGGTTGCAGGGAATGTGTACACCATGCAAGTAATACATTCACCATGGATGAGACACTTGGTCGTGCACGAGTTAAGGTTCAGTATGGAGACAATGATCAGAAAATTCAGGTAAGAGGGGGAAAATGTAAATTACGAGTAGAAAAGGAACACTAAACAGCTTCGCTTCATTCTTACAGGTTTCAGTGGAATCATGTCCCGTAAATTGCATATATTGGGTAGAAAAGGAGGAACTGGCAGTGTTGGAGTATCTGATGCAGCCACTTCCCAAGGAAGGATATGGCGTGTTTGGAGGCGGCTGGGAAATTCCGGCCAATGTCTTCATGGCGGCCAAAGCCTTCACCCAGCAGCTGAAACGACAGAAACAGGACACAAAATTTGGTGAGTTATGAAGCTATTCTCAACTGGCTTTTAGTTCAATTCGATCACTTATGTGAAGATTTACAGGAAAGGAAACGGTTGAAGAAACCCCAGCTCAAGCAGAGGCTCGAGCTAATGCGAGCATGAAAATACAGATGGAGAAGTTCAATGGAATTTGGAATTGGGTAAAACAAGTTTTGGGGACACAGGTAGATTCATGAAAAGCTATGAATTTCAATCACTATATCCAAAAGTTTGTTTGGAAAACTGTTCTCAAAACCTTTTGAGAACTAATATTATTGTGCATATTGTAGTCATTTGTGAAAATAGCATGAAGAACAAGCTTAGAAACTTAGATACCAAACAAAGATAGATTCTCAAGCCTTCAGTAGTCATTGATATACAAACCCATCCAATCCCTGCCACCTAACACGTTCACTTGAAACGACGTCGTTTCATCCCAAGTTCCCTACTTCCATAGACTCGTTAATTAAATCTGCATTTGCCTGTTCCAGAACAAACTTCACATTCATCTGCAACTCCAGCAGCATGACTCAAGCAGTGATTCATTCTATCAGTCACAACATCCTGCCAGTGCAAACAGAACACCTCACATTTCAATACTATCAAATACAGTCTTTTTTTCCTTTGATCATTTATGAACCTGTTTCTTCACTATACTGGGAAAAGAAATCTATACCACAAGCTTTTCATGAAGACCAAGAGGAGCAGTTACTATGTACGATATTCCTGGGTGGTCCTTTGCTGCCTCAGCTGTTAAGGAAGGAATATCCTACAAAATTCCAGCCATTGCTATCAATCCACTTACTGAAAGAGTCATTTCATCAAATCAACTGCCTTACAGCAAGTTACCTGTTGCCAATGTCGACCGGGGAAGAGGAAGAACGGGCTTATGATGACGCGTTTGGCCCTTTGTTCAACGCACGATTTGAATGCGTCCCTTATCGATGGTTTAGCCAGCTCCTGTGGTTTTTAGAGCAAAGTAAAAGAGAATTCATCACAGCCCCACAAGAAAAATAGGGTAAACAGTTCTATCCCTAAACATAGCAACGAACTCATCTGAAATTCACAATAGAATTAGATTGCGTAGAATTTCTAATCTCACCCAAATTCCAAAACCCTAACTTACTCAGCATGAGGTTAGATTCCTGCCGCCGGGAGCCATGGTCGACGATAATGACTGCATCTCCAGCACCAATCCGATCTCGGCTCCGACTCGATGCCTCCATTATCGACACTCATGCGGAATCGCGAGGTGAAATTTCCGAATCTCAAGGGCCGTCCGATAGGAATGGCAGATTTCTGAGATGTGCTGATTGTGTATGTTCTTCTTCTAGCGTCGCCTGCCGAGAAACTTCAATGGCGAAACGAACGGCCATTAGAGGCAGATTAAGCAAATTGAAAAGGGGAAAATTAGAGGGAAGATTTTGCAGACCTCTTCACTGTGATCTGAGGAGTGATGGATAACGATCTCATGGTTTCTGAATCTTGGGAGGATTGTCCCGGCAAACGACGTCGTCCGGAAATCTACTTGGTTGGTTTGGCCTATAAAAGAATTATATTTCTGAGGCTGATTATAAAAAGATATTTATTTAATTATACTTTTAATATTTTATAAATATTTTAAAACTACCTTTCAATTAAAAAATGTATTCTTTCAAGTCATAACATTTCAACTAGTTACTCCACAAATGATAATTTTTGAAACTTATAAAGTTCATGAGTTTGAGAGTTTGACATAGAGATATTATTAATTACTTAACCAAAAAATTGCAACATAATTATTAGCAGTTGGGTTGCTTGGATTTTAAAATACTACTAACCCTTATTTATGAAAGATTATAATTAAAAAGAGTGTGCTTCAAGATTTCATAATTATTTTTTTTTTCACAAGAAACTCCCATGTTCTATTTTCCCTACACTTCTAAGTTTGGCTTTCCATCATTTTCTTTCCATTTCTACTCCTCTCATTTTAAATTATTATTTTTTTTTTTTTTTGAAGTACAAATTTAATTTCAATAATTTGAACAAACTATAAATAATATATAAGTAATATTTATGAGGTAAAAACTAAATTTAAATAAACATTAACACGAAATTATGAAATAAGAAATATAAATTATTGTAAAAAATCAAGTAAGACAATTTTTAATAAAGGTATAAAATGAATCGAATGTATTATTTGACATTGACAATTTAAATAATAAAGTAGTTTAAGAATATATTTTAACATTTAACAGTTAACACTAGGTATATTATTAATTTTATAGTTAAATGATAAATTAAATTATAATTTTAAATATTATAATTAGCCCTTATTATTTAATTGTAGACTATTTATGAAAGAATAAAATTATAATTTTTAAATTTTAAGTTTCACCCAAAGTAAAAAAAGAGCAAATTGGAAATATAGAATTAGAAAGGAAGGGAATATCCAGCTTTGCACGCAAAGATGAGCATATATAAATAAATACTAAACCAAAGTAGGATTTAATGGAGGAAACTGAACTCCCTACACAAAGCACCTAAACTGAAGTTACTCTCACTCCTAACTCTCTCTCTCTCTCTACTTTCCCGTTCCCACGCTGCCGCCGGAGAAAACTCTGCTTTCACGAGTATTCTTTCTCTTCTCAAGCTTTTCGATCTCTATTACCCGCACTACCACGCAATTTTCTGTTTCAATTGGCTAACGATTTCCACTTAATTCGAGTTTTTGCTGCTCGAACGATCCAAAAATTTGCTTCAATCAGTCGATGGATCGCGCTGGGTTTAAAGGGGAGAAACGATGATACATATCGCGAAGAGCTTGTTGATGTCCTGCTTTTTCTTCCGTGCTTGAAATGGTGGAGAAATTAGGCTGAACAGGAGAGGAAGCCTCATGAAGCAGAAGGTTGGGCAGCGGAAGGCGCTCTTCAAATGGAAAAGGAAGCTCGCTCTTGCTCTATTGTTTGTATTTTGCTTTGGGAGCTTAGTTATGATGCAGTCTCAGTATGGTCGGGTTATGATGTTGGCGTCGTTGCGTCCTCAATCGGTGCAGGAACCGAAAATCGCGTTTCTGTTCATAGCTCGGAACCGGCTTCCGTTGGACATAGTTTGGGATACGTTTTTTCAGGTAGTGTTTTTGGTATCTTGCTAAATAGTCAATACTCCTCATTATGGATGTTTATTGGCTTTTTTTTTTTTTTTTTTTTAATTCTTTTACTGATACTTGGCATTTGATCGGATTTAATGTTCTATCGTTTTTTAGAAATTGTGGAGCACATAGGAACAATTTCATAATTTCTTTGTTTTCACTGCGTAATGAAGTTAGTATACTTTTTTAGCAGGAAGGGGAGAATAAGTTTTCGATCTTCGTTCATTCGAGGCCAGGATTTTTGTTTAACAAGGCGACGACAAGATCGATCTATTTTTTGAATCGTCAAGTTAACGGTAGTATACAGGTAACAATTCTTATGATGGAATGAGAAATTCAAATTGTCAACAAGTTGATACTGTAGGTAGAGTAATTGGGGTGCGAGTCCTAATTTAGTGGCTAATATATATGTATAATTCCTCAAGTATATTTAGTTGTTACTTGTTAGTGCCTTTGCTGCTTACCGAAGATTCCGGCTAGAGCATCAAAGGAATTTCATCATAAGGAGTAATAGTCAATCATTTGCTCGGAAACTGCATCTCATGAAATGCGATACAATTGAAAACTTACTTACTTCTACCTCAGCCTGTTTTTCTTTCCCAGAGTACCAAAATGCATTGTTTTACAGCGCTTTGCATTATGTGTGCACAAATAAAAATGTTTAGAGGGTTATCGAGCTTCTTTGGCCTTCCCTTTAAAGTATACGTAAATATGTTACATCAATGAGGATAAGGGAATTTCATTTGGTCGTTTGTGTTGCTTCACTGCAAAGTTCATTTCCATTTCTGTGTTTATCTTGATGCTAATGTTTTGTATATCAGGTAGACTGGGGCGAGGCAAGTATGATTGAGGCAGAACGTATCTTGCTTAGACATGCACTTACCGATACTTCAAATCAACGATTTATTTTTCTTTCTGACAGGTGAGACTTGATATAGTTAGCCTGTGTATCCTCTTACGCCGTCATTTTGTCCTTCAATTCATAAAAGTTGTGAGTGCATTTAGTAATGGTTTAAGATATATTTTTTAATAATTGAGTGAAGGAAGATTTAATGTGTTATATTTTCTTTCCAAAATATTTTGAAGGTTGTTTTAATGGGATTAGTCAATCCTTACAATGTTTCAGTTAATTGATCTTTTCTCAGCTGCATACCATTATACAACTTCAGCTACACATATGACTACGTCATGTCTACTTCAACTAGTTTTGTGGACAGGTAAACGGACTAATTTATACATACATTATAGCGCTATTTCTGCATTAATGGTCTTTCTTGCTTGACCCTTTTTCATCCTCATCTAACGCTATCTAAAATATAAACAGCATTCTTGTGAAAATGTCTCCTACAACTAGAGTTAATTGGTTCTGAATCCAACGACCATAATTCTCCTAGTGATTCTAAAGTTGGAAGGCATATTGAAAGTATCGAATTGTTGTTTTCTATTGGACATTGAAGTTTCGACAATAATTATGTTGTGTTTTATCCTATACAGATTGCAGATTACAAAGAAGCTAATCTACCAGTTTTTATATTTTGAATGATCCACATTTTGATATATTCTAGCTTATGAACTTTAAACATGTCATCGTGTATGTTATCAAAGTTTTATACCTTCGGGTGGTAAATATGTTTAACTAGTAAATGGTTGATCCAGTTTTGCTGATACAAAAGAAGGGCGTTACAATCCTAAAATGGATCCGGTAATTCCTGTTCGCAATTGGAGAAAAGGGTCTCAGGTAATCATTATATCTAATAACCCAATTAAATCATATAATTTTTTTCTTGTAATTTCTGCAGACTACAAATGACCTTCATTATCCTCTTGTAGTGGGTTGTATTGACAAGGAAGCATGCAGAGGTTGTAGTGAAGGACAATACAGTCTTTCCAATGTTTCAACAGCATTGCAAGGCAAGTAATCTTGCCGCATTTTTATCATCCTTTGATATGGAAGCCATGTTCACTTCTATGGTCACTTGTTTTCATTCTGTCGTATATATGTCCATGTCCCTTTTATTACCAATTCAGGAATAGTATTACTTACTCAGCTGTATGTTTGATGGTTATGCAGAGGAAATCACTGCCAGAGTTTTGGCGGGATCACCCATTTGTAAGAATTTCAATCATAAGCAGTTTCTTGTTATCATTTCGCAAATGTTATTGGGCCTCACATTAACAATATAATCATGGCATGTATTATAAAGACATTAGATTTAAAACAAAGGAACTAGTGCTAATTTAGACTGCTTAACTTGCTATACTAATGTCTTGAATATATTGTTGTGCAGCCTAGCGATGGATCCAAGGAACACAATTGCATACCTGATGAACATTATGTTCAGACTTTATTGGCCGTATGATTTTCAACCATTTCAATATATTAAAGCTATTTCTATTTCGAGAAAAACTTGGCTGATTATCTATAGAGGAATAGAAAATTGAGCATTCTGTAAGCATGCAATGATCCTTTGTTTTACCATTGCATGCACTCTCTTTCCACAAACTGGCTTTAATTCGATCATTCTTCTGGTTGATTGTAATCCTATTAGCTTTTATGCATGTTATTCATGTAATATAATAGTTGAGCGTTATACTTCTGAACATTGACATCATTGCTGGAAACTTGGAACACTTCTTGTTTGCTAATAATCTGAAAATGCAGCTTTGTATTAAAACTTATTCGCGTGGTAATGAATCCTATGATCCTAACTTTCAAATTTCGGCACAAACTATGAGTTTCTAGCAGATAATGAAAAGAATTCCACGTGAAACTTTCTTGAACAACAATTGCCTATGCAGTCAAGATTTTACACAATTCACATACTAAAACGCCATTATATGTATAAATTTGCTGGTCAGATTACTAATAATTTATTTTTAATGATTCAGCAAGAAGGGCTTGAAGAAGAACTCACACGAAGATCACTTACATATTCAGCATGGGATCTCTCACACTCCAGAGACCATGAACGTCGTAATTGGCATCCTGTAACATACAAATTTTCAGATGCTACTCTTGATCTTATACAATCTATAAAGGTGCTTTGTTTTTTGTTCATAACACGTTTTAATTGAGTGGCTACATCCATTTTGCATCTCCCTAAGTAAAGTGAAACTTCCAAATATTGCATCCAATACTGTGTTAATGAGCAATTTCCTCATCTTCTGTAAATCATTGAAGTTGAATCTGATTTACTATTCCATTCAGTCAGCAACTGAAACTGAGTATTCTGCTCATCTTTTCAGTTGACCTTTTCATTGGTTCACGTTAAAGAACATTCGTCTTGTGCAGGGTATTGATAATATCTACTACGAAACTGAATATCGAAGAGAATGGTGCACCAGTAAGGGAAAACCATCCACATGTTTCCTTTTTGCGAGGAAGTTCACCCGTCCCGCTGCCCTGCGCCTTCTTAATATGGTCAGTTTTGCATCTCTCCATATCACCTTGGAACTAAAATGCTTGAAAACCATTGAACTGGTAGCCCATATGCTGATCTCTTTTTTCCTTTGCATACTTTCAATTCTTACAAGCCTCTCTACTTTTATATTTTGACAGTCTGCGCAGGTAGTAAAGCCTCAGTAACATCTGTAAAGGCACCAAGTCCCAGTCAGGAACCCGCTACAATTATGCAGAAAATACAAACTCCCTGTAGATAAAGGGAAAGGCTGGCATTAGCAGTCGCGCTGAATAATTTCTCGATATAGAGGTGTGTGTTTACAATTACCATGGTGTATATTGTCAATTTTTTTTATACAGAAAATAAATGAGAGTGATAGAGAATTGTTTTTATTCACTTTGTTGTGCATGGAACTAACTTCTAGAGAACTAAGAGCAGTAGGAGTTTAGGATGACCCAAAATTAGGAATTCTGTTTTCTGAACATTAAGAGTTAGAAACTTTAATGTGATGTATAGTTTATTAGATATCCATGTCCATTGGATTCAAGCTATGGTTTAATTTAGAAGCTCAGCGTCATGCCTTAATCAAGAATGATGGTTATTAGAGCAATTAACAATTTTCATTCTTTCTTCATTTCTTCATAATCTTCTCGTTCAGAGTTGCTTTTAGGTGGTAAATATTTTGTAAGATAGAACTGAATAAGCAATTTGTTTTTTCCCTGCTATGAATCCTGTATAGTAAATGATAGCTTCATTATCAGTTACTATACTATTTTCATTCAAATTTACACCCAATATATCAACCATTTTTTTTTATATCAAGTTTAATGATCTATGATTAATCATAAGTGAGTTTCAAAAATTTAAAGACTAGAAAAACAAAAAAAATGTTAAATCATTTTGGCTCTTTCGAACCGGATTTGAGTGAATAAGAAAGTTTCTTCGTAAAGTTGGTAGGAAGAAGACCAGTCAACCATAAAAATGAGACTTCACCCCTAACAAAAAGAGGTCCAATGGGACACACAAAAAAGGTTCAAAGATATGAAGGAGGGAAGATATCTGAAGAAAAGTTGTTCAAAAGTGATTTGGAGTGCTGATTTACTTAAATTACGATCAAATACATTAATTCTTTTTTAGAACAAAAACATAAAACGACATAATTTAATTAAGAATTTGATAGGTCTATGTATTGCAAATTAAACCTAACAAGAACGAAGAAAAAACATATGATATATTTGGAAATAACGAAAATTGTCGATTGATATTTCATTTGCCACTCACATAAAAAAAAATGAAGTAAAAAAAGTTAGAATAAACGCACATTTATAATTGAATAAAAACAATGAAATTTTGAATCAAATTTTGTGCGTTAGTTAATGTGTCGATTCAGTTTGGAGAAGAGGTTTCTCCAAATTCACTTAATTTTTCCTATTCACTCTTCTTTTTTCTTTTTTTGAGGAATATTTTCTCTTCAATACTTAATTCCATGGCCCCATATGCCCTATTTCATGTTTGTTGAAATTTATTTGAATTATTGAATTTCATTTTCTCTACTTTTCTTTCTAATAATGCATTTTCCCATACTTCTTATCTTTTTTTTTTTTTAATTCTAAAATTCTTTTTTTATATAATTGCATTCTCTACCCACATTAAATCATTTTTCATTTCTTTTCAATACCTCAATCATAAGAACTTCATAGTCAAGCGTGTTTTACTTGGATCAATTCTATATTAAGTGTCCTCTTATGAATTTTTCTGAAATGCATGTGAGTGAAAACAAACTATGCAGGAAGGACTGTATTGGTTTGTGGGGATGGTCTTTACTCTTAAGAAACGATAAATAGGTAATAAGACCATACTCTTAAGAAACGTCGAAGTCATTAGGTACCGAATCTAATATGAGTTTTGGACATGGGACATTGCACCCTTCTACCCTAACCCGTATTTTTTCTCTTTGTTGTCAATTACATACGTGAATGAATTGATTTGAACAAGTGATAGAACATTAAAATAAAAAAAAGATTTTCAATAGAGATTTCAAATCTAATAATATGACAAAATTACATCATCACCCCTTACCAAATATGTTGGGAAACTCTCTCAATTGTTTGGCCAAAATCATGAACAATATGGAACTTATTTTTTTAAATATATATATATATGTTCTTTAGCAAAGTATTATTATTATTTATTTAAATTTAGGAACTCTCAAATACAATATTGCCGACATTTTATATAATTCATTTTAATAATTGACGAGGGACTTTCTTTTAATTTTTTTTTAAATACATATTAAATATGGTGCAAAACACATAATTTTAAATATGAAAAATACTTTTCAAAGTGCTTAGCTAAAAATAGCAGCAATTTAGAAAAATTTGTTTTAATTAACATTTTTAAAATATAATTTAAAAATAAAAACCTATAACACTTTTTTAATTTTCATTCAATTTTTTTTAAAAAAAATCCGTCCACACTTCATTGATCATCTCCAATTTTTTTTATTTTTTTAAAAATTTTAAAGACATTTTTGAAATATAGTAATTAACAGTATCTTTTTTATACAAATTATTAACGATTTCCATTCATAATTAATGGTAATAATGTTTTTTCAATTAAAGTAAAAAAAATAATGGTTATTTTTATTAATTTAGTAAAAAGAAAAAAAGATTTGGAACGCACCTCTTTTTTTTTTTTTTTTTTTTATAATTATTTTGTCGTCTTACAAAAAACATATCATAATCCTGTCCAACTACAAAAACCCATTTTCTCCATTTCCACTAAAACTGAATTAAGTTCACAGAGAAATGAAGAAGAAGGGTTTAAGCTTTAGTTGCAGAGCTGCATTTGAATATGCCGTTTTTCTTCTGCTTCTGATTCAAATCTTCACCATCAGCTCTTCTCTCTGTTCCGCCCACGACCATTTCGGAACAACGGTACTTCTTGGCTCCATGTCCCACTCTGTTTCTGAAATATCCGCCATTAAAGAGCCCAAGAAAGCTATGGAACAGAGCTTCAGAAACCTGCCACCCACGGGAGCAAATCCCATCCAGAATTAGCTCACATGTCCCATCTGGAGGATGATGAATATCCCATATCGACTAATTTAAAAAATGATCATAGATTTATAATCAAATAATGATTTCTCCATGTTGGAAGACGTTGTATTGTTGGAAAATCGAGTGTACAATAATGTTGTTTGAGTTCACAACTTTTCTTCTTTTTTAGGTTTTTTAATTGGGTTATTATTTCGTTTTAATTGCATAAATTGAGGATAATTATTCAACTACTAATTTAATAATAATAACTATATTCGTATAATTCAGTGAATAATATACTTACTAATATTTTATTTTATTTAAATAATAAATCATTATAAAATTAACATCTAAAATATAAAACCAAAAAGAAAAAAGAAAAAAAAGTCGAAAATTAGTATAATTAGATAATTAGGGCGAGCTGCTTTGGTATGGGCTTGAATTATGGGCCTACCCGAAAGAAAAAGCCCATCCGTAATGAATGATTTAGGTAACAATATAATAATAATAATAATAATATATTTTAATTATTAGTTAATTTTGTATAAATATTAACTCTTAATTAACTAGACTTACAAAAATGTGGAATTATATTCCATAAACTTTAACTCCCGAACTCATTTATATTATTGGTTTAAAGAGGTTAAAAAGTAATTAAGAATTTAATTAAACTCCTAATTAAGAAAAATAGGGAGAGAATAAAATCCCAAGAAAATAATTTTATGCCTCACTTTTTCTTACATGAAGGAATTGGATTCTCCATGAAATTACCCAAAAAAAAAAAAAAAAAAAAAAAAAAAAAAAAAAAAAAAAATTGCTCAAGAAAGNAGATTCTTTCCAAATCCACACCCTTCTTTTTTATAATTTTAAATTTTAAATTTTAAAATTAAAACAAAAAGTATATTAAAATATTTGACCGGTCTATCTTATGTGATCCACTCCCATCACTTTCAAAACTCTTCGTCCAACCCAAGTTAATTATTTACCACAGTTTTATCAAATCATCTGGAGCGTTCGTTATAGGAACGTTAGTCGAAAATTGATATGGCGGTGACTTGAAACGAAAATATGTCTGGTTGGTATAGATATTAATTTTCAATTTTTTTTAATCATTGTCATATTATTAGAATAACTCTTATTTATGTTGATTTATGTACTTTTTTATTTACTTTCATGTCACGTGCTCGATTATTTATATTAAGGTTTTTTATGATTTCATAAAATTGCTTAGTCACACTTGTTGTGTGTGTGTGCAATTATTAAGACACGTCTATACGTGTCAAGTGGGTGCCTGACGTTAAAAAAATGACCAAGATACTCTCACACTCTACCTTCACTTTTATCATGGACGACCACCGTCTATGCCACTTAGACGTTGTCCATCTCTAGTGATTATCTGTAACAGTCCAAGCAAACCGCTAGCAGAGGTTAACTGCTTTTAACCCATCACGATTTTAAAATGTATACTATGGAAAAGTTTTCACACATTTATAACAATGTTTCGTTTCCATCTTCAACCCACATGAGATAACACTCTACGGTCTACCACCAATCTTCAATGACCATTGTCGTTGTCCATTTCCAGCAACCACTCCAACGACTCTCTAATGCCAGATTTTTAATACGAGCATAAATTCATTAACTTACAACATTTTATAGTCGTCATTTACAAGCCGAACAAGGGACCAAAAAAAGTGAACCATTTAACAGAACCAAACCCACAGGCAGACTCTGTGTCTCTTCCACTGTCTTTTGATTTTTGGTCACTCTTTTGGCCTTTCCGACATGAGGAATTGTCTGTACTGTTCAATTAAACGACACCGTATAATCCCAAAAAAGCTGGAAAACAGAATCACTACCAGCCAACCTCCAAAATGAAACTTGAAAGCGATGCATCCATCCAAAGTCTCTCTCTCTCTCATTATTCTCTCTATTTTTTATTTTTTTAAAAAAATATGAAAATAAAAAGTGAAAGCACAGTTTTCTATTCTAACTATAATCTGTTCATAGTATCATCATTTCGTTTTTTTTTTTTTTTTTTTTTTTTTTTTTTTTTTTTTTTTTTTTTTTTTTTTTTTTGCTTTT
>NW_019272028.1:1616365-1638634 GCF_002738345.1 Cucurbita maxima
ATATATATATATATATATATATATATATATATAAATCAGAGTAAACTAATTAATTAAGCTTAATTTTGGATATAATTTTGGATATAATTTTGGATATAATGATGAAAATTTTAATTCCACCCAAAATAATATACATTAAGACGAAGAATTTCAACCAAAAAAAAAAAAACATTGCCACCCCAACACCATCAAACACACCTTTTCCCAATATTTTCCCATCAAATTTTCTTCACATGCTTCTTGCCATCATCTCTTGAAATCTTCTAGCTGATTCCTGTTTCTCCAGCCTAAATTTCTCATGGCAGCTTGCAATGAACATCTCCGCCAATTTGTCGATCTCATTCATCTCCGTTGCCATCATCGTCGCCCCCGCCCCCGTCTCGCTCTCTAATTTCCTCTCCTCCAACCATTGCAAATACCCCGACAGCTGCGAGCCATCTGCAGTGGCAGCGTCGTAGTAAAAATTACCTTCCCACACAGGGTCAGGCACAGGCATCACATGGGAAGAACACCAATTATAATGAAGCCTAAACGACCCGAAAAAGACCTTGTTCTTGTTTCTGTTCGTGTAGCGATAATTTCTCTTCAAAACCCGAACCACCGTCGACTTGGCTCGGGAGATTGCCCGAGCCAACCGACACAAATGAGAGAAGATGATAGTGTGAAGGAAAGATTTGAATTTGACAAGAAATAAGGTAGAGGAATTAGAGGATTTGAGTGAGAAAACTTGGAGAGAAGGAAGGATGTTTGGTGAAGATGGAGCAGCCATCTTGATTTGAGATATGGGTGTGTGTTTAATTCAAGTCTTGTGGTTATATAGAAAGTTGATTACGAAAATACCCCTGAGCTTTTTGACTAATTAAAGTGAATGCCATGCCCCTTTGTGGATGGGAATGGATTATGATGCTAAGCTTTTGCTGCCTTTTTGGATTTAGAATTTCGTAAGTGATTCTTAAAATACTCAAAAAACAAAACACTTATCCCCAAGTTTTCTCCTTTTCTCTATGCTTTAAACGCGGTTGCATGTTTTGAAATCGTGGTATTTCTGTAAATATGCTGAACTACACTGGCTTTTTGGTAATTTACACCCTTCATTTTTAATTGCTCTTTTATCCTTTTAAATTAATTTCTAATTACTCATTAAATATAAAATATTTATCAAATTTATAGGTAAATCGTCCGACTTGTGACAATATCTATTAAACGTAAATTTAGAATTTCGAGTGAAATTAGTGGGTGAATTTATTGTATAGTTATATTGAGAAGGAAAAAAATAAAAAAAATACAAAAACTATAGCTTTCTTGCCTTTAATATATTCCTTGCTATAAGAATCATTTGTCACAGTCAAAGAAAGAGCCCTATTGTTATTTATTTATTTATTTGAGTTTTGAATTTACTTTTTTGTTGTAATACATTTGGTAGTACAGACAGCTCTTCCAAGGCTCATTGTATTGACCTACTCAAACCTAATTTTCCCCACTAACTTTACTGACTACTGGCCCCTTTCGGTTTCGCTATCATACTTCACAAGGTTCATGATCAACAAAAATTATTACAATCATATATTTTTAAATTTGATAAATACGTTATTAATATGAACATAACCCAATCGACGTATTTCGGTAATGGATGCAATTTTGGATGGGAAGGTAAAGTGGGAGCGCAATGATTGAAATGTTTATAAGTCATTTGAGCAATGATTTGGACATGGACTCTCATTGCTTGCGTTTGTCACCAACCAACCCATGCAATCCTTGTGGGCTTCTATTTATATATATATATTTTTTAATTTAATTAATGGTATGAGTTAAGATTATTTTAACCAAAAATTATCACATAATTTCACACTTTAATTTAGGCTAATTCACTCATAAATTTCAATAAGAAATCTATAATTTTATTTTACACGCATTTATAGATTTAATAAATAAATAAATAAATATTTCAGGGCTTAAATTGAACACTTAGGAGTAGTGTAATTGGATGAAATTTAAACAATTTAGAATGAAAATTAATAGAATATGACAAATTATATGTATAAATTAAATATTTCATAAAAAAAAATAGTATTATGGCATGATGTGTAACGAAACTAAAAATAAATTAAATCATATTATCTTATTGAATAAAATAATTGTAGATAGTATTTTTATTTGAGAAGTGAAATTTAAATAATTACTGTTTTATTTTTAAAATTAAATATTTTATTAATTGGATTTGGGTTAGTTTGTGTTTGTCCATTTCAATTGAAGGAAAGTAGAGCAAATGACCTAACCTTAAACAACCGTGGGAAGTATTTTATGTTCCGTATCGGTGTTTTGCCCGATATTTGCGGCGGCGCTCCGACGAGAGAAGAAGAGGTATGGCGGATATACCATAGTTTTCAACGGAATAGAAATTCTCCCTCTGTGCCGAGTTTTTGTATTTCTAATCGCGCTCTTCCCCGCGATTTCCTTTCATCCAACACCAATGCATCGAATTCCCGCTTCGAATCTCACCAAACTCTCGAAGCCCTTCGTCTTCCTCGCTTCAATTCCCAAATCAAATTTCTCTTCTGCTTCATCCTCAACATTTTTACAATCAGTTCCTCGGTCCGAAACTAAATTAATCGTCAACCCTCTTTACCATTTTCTCCCACAAAACCAAAACCCCTTCAACATCGTCGAACTCGTCTCCTCGCACCTCAAAACCAGCAACACGCACTTATCCCTTCTTCAATCCGACATTAAGGAGCTTCTTCCCCACTTGGGTCATCGTGAAATCTCCAAGATTATATTGAGGTGCCAATCTAATTTCGTCTCTGTTCTTGCTTTTTTCAATTGGGTTAAATTTGATTTGGGGATTACACTTAATTCTCAAAACTATTGTCTTATCATCCATATATTGGCATGGTCCCGACAATTTTCCATGGCGATGAAATTCTTGTCTGAATTGATTGAGTTGTCTAAGGATAATGCCTCAGGTAGTGAGGATGTTTTTCATAATCTGGTATTGTGCACTGAGCACTGTAATTGGAATCCTGTTATCTTTGAAATGCTTATTAAGGCGTATGTGAAAGTTCATATGATTCAGGAAAGTTATGAGAGCTTTAAGAAGATGGTGAAGATGGGTTTTGTTCCAAGTGTGATTGCTTGTAATCGTATTCTAAATGGACTGGCGAAGATGAAGTGTGATGCTCAATGTTGGGAGCTCTATGAAGAAATGGGAAGGATTGGAGTTCATTCAAATGCATATACTTTTAATATCTTGACTTATGTTTTGTGTAGAGTTGGGGATGTAAATAAGGTTAACGAGTTCTTAGAAAAGATGGAAGAAGAGGGTTTCGATCCTGACGTCGTGACGTACAATACTTTGATCGATAGCTATTGCCGAAGAGGAAGATTAGATGATGCATTCTATTTATATAGGATAATGTTTAGAAGGGGTGTGATGCCTGATCTTGTTTCGTATACTTCCTTGATGAATGGTCTTTGTAAGTTTGGAAGGGTAAGAGAGGCCCATCAGCTATTTCATCGAATGATCGATCGAGAATTGGATCCCGATGTCGTATTGTATAATACGCTAATTAATGCATATTGCAAGGATGGAAGGCTGCAAGAGGCAAGATCATTGCTACACGATATGATTCGAATTGGCATTTGCCCTGACAGTTTCACTTGTAGGATTATGGTGGAAGGATATGGAAGAGGAGGTAGCTTGATCTCAGCTTTGAATTTGGTTGTCGAACTTCGGAGACTTGGAACGATTGTTACATTCGACATATATGATTATCTCATCGTCTCGTTGTGTCAGGAAGATCGTCCATTTGCAGCTAAGAGTGTTCTTGAAAGAATCATTAAAGATGGTTTCCAACCCAATGCTTGTATCTACAACAAGCTGATTGAATGTTTCTGTAGAGTTCATAATGTTTCTGAGGCACTGCTTTTGAAATCTGAAATGATAAGGAGAAATTTAAAACTTAGCATTGATTCATACAAGCCTCTTATATCCTGTTTGTGTGGAATCAATAGAAGTGTAGATGGTGAAGATTTAATGGTAGAAATGGTTGAATCTGGAGTGCTTCCGGATCATCAAATATGCAGAGTATTGATAAATGGATACTGCAAAGAAGGGAATGCTTATAAAGCAGAATCATTATTGGTATCATTTGCTAAAGATTTTGAGTTCTTTGACACTGAAAGTTTCAATGCCTTGCTTAAATTTCATCGCGATTTTGGTAATGAAACGGAGTTGATGCAGCTGCAAGATCGAATGCTGAAAGTCGGTTTCGTTCCGAATAGCTTAACGTGCCGATACGTTATCCATGGATTATGGAAATCTGCAAGGCTCGACAAGCGGAGAGTTCAGGCTCCTCTCTGCCAAAGAGGGTGACACAGAGATATGTGATTTGGTAAGTTGAAGCAGTCGTCGGCACTGGAATCATTGCAGCGACACACCAGGATGGTTGACGTCCAAGTGACCATTTGAATGCCAGAGAGCTCACAAGCAGAATCACAACAGTCGTCGGCACACCAGGAGGGTCAACGTCCAAGTGACCATTTGAATGCCAGAGAGCTCACAAGCAGAATCACAGCAGTCGCCGGCACACTAGGAGGGTCAACGTCCAAGTGATCATTTGAATGCCAGAGAACTATGAACTAAGGCATCTCCATCATAGAAAAGTACTTTAATCATGTTGTTCTAATTACCACACGATATAGCCAAGATCTATTAAAGTTGAACTCAAGGTGCAGTCAATTTCACACTAATTTATACTAATTTATGCAACAAAGTTTCAAGATACTTCAAATGCGGCGTGTATTTTAAGGCTTGTTTCTATAGTGGCTAATTATGATCATAAAGTATTCAAACTATACTGAGTATGTTTGTTTTTGTCCAGAGACTTGGAATATGTAGGAATACGTAGGAAAATGAGCATTTGTGCTCTTATTTTATTTCTTTGTAATTCTATGTTATTTGAGTCGTAAACTGGGCCGCTTAGTGTTTGGGCCCAATACAGTTGTAATGGGCCAAAGGTGTGTGGGCCAAAGAAATATTGTAATGGGCCAAAGAATGTGAAGAGGAGGGTGAGTTTTAAAAGGTGGGCGAGGGAGGTGGGTATGTTTGGAGGCGTCGTGCAGCGGCGTGGGTCGGCAGAGAGGACTTTTTGGACGGTGGGCGTGGGAGCCCCACACCCACTTGCTACAATCACCAATCCTTATATATATAATTAGGGTTTAGATTATGCCCCTTACCCGACTCCCCTTTTCCATCCATTTCCCAAAAAAGACAGCACATTCTTTCCTTTCACCTCGGATCTTGTCTCGTTTTTAACTTTTTAGATTTAGTCCTTGTTTCATGTCGGGCTGGTATTGAGTAGATTACAGTTTCTGTCCCTGTTCATTCACGAGTTGCACTATTATCGTTTGCTTTTCTCATAAACGTTCCAAAACTACTCTTAAAATATCGTTCTTTAATACTTTTTATAAGAAAAACATAGAGAATCTTAAGATTACTTATTTATTTGAAAGTAGAGGAAATATACAATATAACATTAACGACGCGCAAAAAAAAAAAGTCTTAAAATAAGACGCACCGAAAGCACTTAAAAAAATAAAACTAAATAAAAGAAGGCAACAATTGGATTTAATATTATATGAACAAAACAACATTAGCATCAAAAGGTTGTGCAAATTTGGGGGGACAAATTTCTTGTGTTCACACTAACTACCGATTCAAATATGAATACATTTAGGCTATAAGTTATAAGTTGGATAAAATTATCACTTCTTAAACATTTAAACATCCTATAGACCAAAATAGAATTAGAACCGTAACCGTCCAAGTTCATCTATAATAGATATTGTTTTCTTTAAGCTTTTCTTTTCAAATTTTTACTCTTCCTGGTGGGGCAGCATCCTCCTTATCCCAACACTTGGTGTCCACCCCTTTCAGGGCCCAGTCTTCTCGTTTGCACACTACCGGGTATTATTTCCTTTGGGGCTAAGCCTCCTCACTAGTACATCGCTCGGTGTCTGGCTCTAATACTATTTGCAAGAATTTAGGACTACTGCTAACAAATATTATTCTTTTTGAATTTTTACTTTCGAGTTTTCTCTTAACGTGTTAAAATATGTTTGCTATCCAATCGAGGTGAGATCTCACCAGAATCCAAAAATAATGAGTTTTCATTCCTGGTATATAATCTATATATATATAATTTAATTAGGAAAAAAATAAAAAGTAATACACCAAAAACACCACCTTTATGATTGATGAGGGAAAAAAAAAAGTACCCAACAAAGCTTAGAAGAAGAAGAAGAACATCGGATGAACAATTGGAGACCTCTCAAAGAAGAGAAGGTTCAATTTTCTTCCTCTTTATCATGGCAATATGGATCATGACGATCATTACTATTCAAGGGGGAAATAAAACACACACCAGACTGCGCTGCTGCCCTCCGTCCATACGGGCGAGCGCCCCCGCTGGCATATCGAACCAAATCAGCATTCGTAGCGTCAAGCTCCTTCTGGAGGCGAATGACTTGTCGCTGGAGGATAGAGATGGCTCCAACGCAGCCATAGACGGGGTCTTTCATACGAGCCTCGGCCTCATAGGCGAGAGAATTGACGGCGTCCTCGCGCTGATGAGGGTGGACCTCATGGAGGAGCTTGCTCACATTGCTGGCTCCAAAGATCTTGTGAACATTGGCAAATTTGGTTGGCTCTTCGGGTGGAAAGTAGGGCGCAAATATGCAGTCCGCTAAGCATTTTCTTCGCAGGAACTTGCATGCTGCACATGGTGAATTTGAGTAGCTGGATGAAGAAGCCATTTTTTGCCTTGTACATAAAATAATATAAATATTTATCAAATGGGGTTTTAAATATTAAATATTTGGACCCAATGGGAGTTTTAATTATATTATTGAATTAGGGTTTACCTTTGTTTGTTGATTGTTGAAGAAGGGAGAAGGGGTAATTGATAATGAAACCCTAAAACAAGGAGAGGAGAGGAGAAGAGAAAGGAGTGGGGGGCCTCCAAAAACCTAAGGCAAAAGGTATGGAAGATGAGAGAAAAAAGAGGGACAAACAGAATTTTCAATATTGCAAACCCAAAACAGACAACCTAAAGGTGACAACCACACCCTCCCTTTCAAATAATGTCCAAAACACTGTTCCAATAACCCCACCTTCTTCTTCTTCTTCTTATTATTATTATTATTATTTTAATTCTACACCGAGTCCGACCATCGAATCATCATTTTTTTTAATTATAATTAGCGTTTTATTTACTATATTGTTGGAGAAAATAATGTTATGCTCTTGTAAGACGTTTTTTTTTAGTCCAACGATTGATTTTTAGAGGGTACATATCAGTTACCATTCTAATAAGTTTGGTATAATTTAATGAATTAAAAATGTATATTTTTATTTGAAAAAGATAATTGGAGTTAAAATAAACAAATTAGTTTAAATTGCCATTGACAAATTAAATTTTTTTAATATAAATTTCCATGTCATCCAAATATTTATGGATATTTTAGTAAATTTGCATTTTTTTTTTCCAACGTGAATGATATCAATACGTGCCTATATGTAAATGAGATTAGGAGGCCCAAAATATTAGTCGACCCGGCCCATTTATTTTTCATTATTGGGCCCTCCGTGAATGAGCCCACGTACAGTTTGCGATATGCGACTTGTATTGAGAAAATCAATAAATTAGAATGAATCACCGACCTAATATTCTCCATTATTATTATTATTATTATTATTATTATTATGTATAATAACTCCTCAAATTATTATTATTTCAATATTATTAAAATGGATTTAATTTATATTTTGATTGAATTTATTTAAAAACATTTATTTGATAATGGTATATGGTATATTAACTACAAATGATGACATAAATTATAAAAATATATTTCTAAGAACACAGATAATTTAGATAAAAATAAATAAAATAGAAGCACTAAAGGGTACTGCATCTAAAGCAAATCACGTGGAGATATGGGTGAATGGTACTATTATTGTAATACAAAATATTTTCGGCGAGGTCCTCCTCCATTTTCCAGTTTGCAGTCAGGCCCTTACTGTTTGGTGGGCCCACCGTAAATAACAACCATTAGTTGTAAGATATTTATTTTAATCTGGTGACGTGGGAAACAAGTTTTCCTCCACGTGGATTACATCAGTGATGATGTCATATCACGTCAGATTTGAGGATGGGGGCTTTCACATGGTCCTCTTCTGTCCTAGCATAGTCCCAATCCAACCGCCCACGTGGACCCCACACTTAAAAAAAGTTGAAATATTTATTCTATTTTTAAAAATGCCTTTTGGCAAAGAAAAATGTATAATAGAAAACTAATGGGATATTTCATCTAGAAGCATTTTTGTTATTTTTCTAAAAAATAATTTAAATAATTAACACACAATTATTATTTTTAAATTCCACATCTAGCCCTCTCTACGCATTTTAAAGGCATACCAAATAGTTAATCCTTGTAATTATTTATTAAAATTCACAGTATATCTAATTTATAGATCTCGATATAATTGTCCACGTCAGAAGTACAGTATATGTATATAATTTTAGAAAAATAAGTTACCAAATTTAATTATTTATAAAAAAAATTTGATGCAAATAGAGAGATTATTATTATTATTATTATATCATTTTTCCTAAACGCAGGGACGAATCATGGGCTAGTCAAAATTATAGGCCATTAAGGGAGAAATTGGGCCCAGGCCCATTTTAGAATGGGCTGTATTTGGAACAAAATCCGGGTTTTTATCCGACTGGTAAAAGCCCTGACAAAGCTGAGAGATCCCACTCCCTGAGACCAGAAAAGCGATAAGGGGTAAAACCGTAACACAATACCCCCAAAAATATTTAGGCGGGAGAAAGAGCCGTTGGATACGAAAGCCCCCAATTGTTGGCGGCAAAACCTCGCGTCTCAGCAGACCTGCCCGTTAAAAAAACGCGGGCAGCCTCCTTTCCAAAAAATAAAGAATTAATTGATAAGAAAAATAATTAAAAAACCCCCCCTGTTTGTCCTGCCGCCTTCACTTTCTTATTTATTTTTCCACAAAATCCTCTTTTCTTCTCCATTTCTATTTCAAAGTCCCACTTTCAGTCCTTTTTCCCATTTCCTTTCCTCTGTTTCTTCTTCTTATTCTTCGATTCCTCTGTTTTTCTTTTTTAAATCTTTTCATCCATTTCCCTTTTGATTTCCCCTTTTGTGGGTTTTATGTTTGGATTTCAAATGGGGTTTTCAAACAAGTCCCAAATCGACGGCGGATTTGAAGCAGAGACCAAAAAATGGGTAATCGCTGGCTTTCCGGCGAGGTCGTCGTTGAAGCAGATAAACACTAAACCGAAGGTGAAAGACGGCGATGACGACGGCGAGAGGTCGTGTTCGACGACGCCGACAGCGAAAGAAGCTAGAATACCGGAGAAACTGAGCTGTCCGCCGGCGCCGAGAAAGCGGAGATCTCGAAAATTAAGCTCGAATCAAAATCACGTGAGGGAGTTCTTCCAACCTTCGGATTTAGAATCCGTCTTCAAACTCCTAGTTTAGAAGTAGCTGAGAATTTAGGGGTTTCAAACTCTAACTATGCTTTTTTTTTTGGAATTACTATATTTATGTTGCTGGTAGTTCTTAGGAGTAAGGTGATGATGATGTACAAAGTATATATAAATATTTGTTATCTAAATGAGTATTCTAGTTTATCTCCATGTTCAAAATTTGGTGAATTCTTGAATATTTTCCCGGGAAACAAACAGACCCAGATGAGAAAATTTGGAGGAATATGAATGGGAAAATGTAATTGTTTTTGTTCTCATTGTTGTTTGGAGGGCTTTGACGTGACCCACCTCATTTGGAGGCCTATGGTATGTAGCGCTTTGATTTATAAAAAGACAGGCGCATATTGGGTGAGAATAGATTAGAATCCAATGTGGGGTTGGAGGCTTTGTTTGAATCACCTCAAAATTCTTAAACATATTTTTTAATAAACCTATGCTTCTCAAAATCGATATAAGTTTCGCCCTCATTCAAATGGATAACGTTCAATTACGAGTCTTATAATCATAACTTAACTTGCCAATATACCATTTAAACCGAAAAAAGTAGTTAGATGTTATACTAGAAGTAGTATAATTTAGTGACATTCGACATGCAATTCTTCTTATAACCTTCAAAGTTTAGTTCTCTCATTCTCTAAATGTGAGATCCAACATTTTTTACTAAGAGTGAAAATCTTTCTCTAACAGACGCATTTTAAAAACTATGAAACTGATGGTGATGCGTAACAAACAAAAGTAGACAATATTTGGTAATGATAGACTTGAGCTGTTATAAATAGTATTAGAGCTAGACATCAAGTGATGTCCAGCAAAGACACTAATTATGAGATCACACGTCGGTTGGAGAGAATGAAACATTTTTATAAAGATGTTGGAACATGAGATTGTGAGATCCCACATCGATTGGAGAGAACAAAGTATCATGTATAAAGGTGTTGAAATGACGATAGGTAACCAGCCAAAATAGATAAGGTGATATGTGAAAAGAATGATAATCCATAAAGTTTTGGTCAGAACGTGAAATGATAAGCTTTGAAGTTTGGAAGGATTGGATAAGCACGAGTTTTTGAGTGTGGGTTGGATTCCTTTGGATCAGAAAGAGGAACTTCAACTTTATTATTATTATTATTATTATTTTGTATTTATTTCTATTTATTTTGAAATTTGCATGTGCTTCCTAATAGGAAACAAATTCAAACTTGCTCTATTCTTTATGGGTTTAATATTTTTTAAACTCAATTTAGTTTTATCTAAACTACATTAATTAAACTTAAACTTAGGATACAATAATTATGTAACCAAATATAATATCTTTTTGTCTTTTTCCTGAACTAATATTATAAAGGAATAAAAAATTTATATTTAAAATAGTTATTTTGTACTATAAATTAAAATTAACTTGTAAGTTTGATAATTCTATACCAACCATAATAATATATTTAAAATGTACTTAAACTAAACAGATTTCCAAATAGTTCTGTTATTATTATTATTATTATTATTTTAAAATTCATTTAATAAAATTTTTAAAAAATTTGTTTTGCGGCCCTGATTATTCAGTACGATCAGTGTCGGCTATCGATTGCGGCTTAAGATAGGTTTATGTTGGCCCACTCCAATTATATATATATATAATTTTATTTTCTATTTTTTATTTTATTTATTATAAATAAATAAAATACCATATGAATAATGAAGTTTATAAATTTACATTATTTATTAACGACTAAGCACAATTTGCCTAATTTATTATGTTTTCTTAACTTTTGATAACGATGTTGGTATAATTTTCAATTGCATGATAATAAACTTAATAATAAATTAAAGGGAAACAATTTTCATAATAATATGTTTTTTTTTTTTTTTTTAAATTATTCGTGTTGGTTTGATGCATCATGTGTTACGTGGTTAGTTTGACCATGTAATAGGTATACCTGTGGTTAGCTTAAGTAATGAACATCATGTAAGTGATACAGAGTTAAAGAGTCGACCTAAAAGAAAATCAATATTAGAGGTGATCGATTTGGACTTTCCAACCTAAACCATAAAAAATGGGTTAGATTAGTTGAATTTTGCAAATACAGGCAAATTCTGACAAGTTCGTGGGTTGACATATTTTTAATCAGATCAACTCGACTAACTAAAAAATAAGGTTACAATCCACTCAAACCCTATTATACTTTTAAATTATTATGAAAATTAAGAACCCAATAAAATTTAAGTTGGAATAAGTTATAAACTCTATTTAAATTGTTTGAGTGACCGACTCAAAGATGACGAAAGAGGACATAGAGACCATGGTTTGTGAGTAACATTGTTGTTAATTAGGTTGTTGCCTTTTTCTGACACGACATAATTTTGAAAGATTTTGGTCAATACATTTGTTATGAATGCTTACTAATTTGGAGTGGTGAAATCAAATTTTGACTGTCTGTGTTATTACTAAATGCATGTCTGATAGAGCCATTTCTGCAACGGCATCGTAACTTAGAGAACTATTTTCTATTTTGAGTGTCATTTGTCCCATGCATTCATATTTGCATGTTTTTCATTAACATTTTAAACCTTGACACCTAATGATTCTAAGAGTAGTGAAAACTATTTTCATACATAAATCAATACATACAGTAATATTTTAAGTTCACTGCTAGTAGGTATTGTCTGCTTTGTCACAAAGCAACACAAACTGTAACATCTCAAGCCCACTGCCCACTTCTAGTAGATATTGTTCGGTTTGACCCGTTATAATAAATTTGTTGGTGAACACTTTCAGCCATGGCTTTGCTTTGGACTCCCCAAAAGACTTCATACCAATGGAGATAGTATTCCTTGATTATAAACCCAGAATCATTCTCTAAATTAGCCGATATAGATGAATCTATAAAAGAAATAAAATATTGATTAATTGGGGAATTAAATAGGACTAAAGAAAGACTGCAAATGCAAATTTTGTGATAGGAGACGCCACGAAGGCTATATCATATCTCATTTCAAATTTCAACCCGTTCGCATGGGGTTGGATTATATTCCATTTAGACGTACCTCACTAACTTTTCCCCTTTTTCTCTCTCTACTTTTAGAGAGAGAATACAAACATATGTGTAAAATGAGGTCGACTGAAGAGCGTTGGATAAGATTGAGTTGATGTCACGTAAATTAATATATTATAGGTTATGATTTTGCCTATTTCTAAGTTTAAAAGTGAACGATAAACCGTGTAAATTCAATTTGTTTAGTTTATTATAATAATGAGATGAACAGAGCGGGAAAGGAGCGAGCCAAATCGAGGGAGTAAGTACTCTTCTTACGTGTAAAGTTGAATCTTTCGAAAAAGCGAAACAACTAAACCCTAAATCAAATCGCAGCAAATATTTGATCTAGTTCTTAAAATTTTACTAAAAACTGATTACAAAACGAAGAAGAATATATAAAGTTAAATTCTAGAGTTGAGTACTTATTTTAGAACATTTGAATAATCTTAGCTCAATATTTTAGTTTCTTGTAAGAAAAAGGTAAAACATCTTAAATAGAATTAGAATTCAAAAGTTCGTCAATAAATATATGATATAGTCCGACTAGCTCAATTATATACCATTGATTAAAATTTTAAAGATTTGAATTATTCCATTCTCGTTAAATTAACAAACAATAAAATCACTATTTTTAAGTCTGTTGAGGATTATTGAGAGTAACGTTGAATACATCTCCATTGGTATGAAGCCCAAAGCAAAGCCATGAGAGCTTATGTTCAAAGTGGACAATATCATACAATTGTAGAGAGTCGTGATTCTTAACATGGTATCAGAGCAATGACAATAGAATCCTTAAATATCGAACAAAGATTGTGAGCCTCGAAAGTGTAGTAAAAAAGAGGCTTTATAAGTAAATTAATATATCTCCTCTATTGATATGAGGCTTTTTGGGAAGCCCAAAACAAAGCCAGAGCTTATGCTCGAAGTGGATAATATAGACCGTAATAATATAAAAATATTGAGTTTTTTATTTCTTATTTTTAAAGAAGGTATAAAATTATTAATTTAAATAAAAAGAAATATATAAATGAAAAAATAGGCAAGAATAAATATAATAGAGAGGAGGGAGGTGAATTATAAGTGAGTATTTAATTTATGAAAAAGAGATATTATTGTAAGGAAGTTGGGATTTGGGTGTGAATTAATTGTCACTAATTTAATATCCATCTTTTTTTTTTATTTTTTTTAATTTAAAAAAGGAATCCAATGTAAGAGAGAGAAAGTGTTTGGTTTGGTAGACATACACACATGGGCATTTAAGGGAATCCAAAGACAAATAAGAAAAATATTCTTTTTTTTTTTAAATAAATAAAAATAATTAAAAATCTTAAGAAACAGACACATCCTTCAATCATCGGTTTTGACCTACCCTTTGACGCTGCCCAAGCTGCCCGGAGAATTTGGCGGGAAATTAAAAATTTTCCTATTTATTTTAATAAATTATTTATTAGAAACTATGCTTTTTGTTGAAACCCTATGGTTTTGGCGCCAAAAGGAAATGTTTAGCCCGCGAAAAGCGGGGGCTGCGGCGGTTATTAACCACTCGTTTTTTCGACTTAACATGTGCGTCTCCGTCATCTCCCACGTGTGTCTCTCTAACGGGGTTCCACTTTTTAGTTTTTATTTTGGAAATAATCTTTTCGTTTTAAAAAATAAATAAGAAGTTGAAAAAAGGGGAAAAAAAATCAATTTATCTAATTGGTAAATAAAGCCAATTTCTCTCGTAATTATTCTCTGTCTCTTATTTTATAATTTTATTTTCTATCATTTAACCTTAATATTATAAATACCAAATTAAAAGTCAACGGAGAATTGTATTTTGATTGAGATGATTGTTTAACAAAAGAATATTTATTATTCCTTTAGTCATTTCTAAGTTAGTTCATATTTTAAATTAGTTCCTTTTTTTTATTTGGACATTCTTTTAATATATTAATTAATAACTTATTTTAAAAATATTAGAGCTCTAAGTAAATGTCCAATCATCTAACCTCAATGTTAAAATAAGGAAATAATGTTGCAAGCTCATACAAATAAGGGAAATGATGAGTTATATCATTAAAAGTATTTACACGAGGATTCAAGTTAAAATAGGAAATGGGCTAACAAAGAATTGTTTTAAACTAAGCACATTTGACTTTGATGTTCATGTGATTGAACTACCAAAAATGATTTTCTTAGAAAACATGTGATTGATAACAAAACACGCTAAAATAACTCATCGAGATAGTGTTCACTCTTAGAAATACTTCAAAACAAAATGAAAACGTGAACATAACATAAAGGATGTAGGAAATGTTGGGGCCATTAATCATCAAATCTAGATTCTAAATCCTAACATGAATTATGGGCACGAGGCGTTATTCCATCATCATTTCTTTTACCAGATACGTTCATACCCACAAAATAAAAATATATGTTGTGTTGTGCTTGCAAAATAACTTAAAACGAGGAGGCAAAGCCCATTGGCTAACACAAGTTCGAAAACATATGAATCGAAGCAAATGATACTTCCATGTGTGATAACCTTACATTAAATGCTACTAAAATGATACATCCAAAACATACTGATTTACTTGAAAATTTATGCAACACTCATATTTGTTCCATCTTCCATTCGAAATGATGAAACAATGTGGATGAGCATAGTCGACAAAGAATGACCATAACTGCTAATTTGTTCATCACTTCCAGCGCTGCCTATGTGGTATATAACCTTTAGATGCAGTAATTGGAGAAGAAATTCAAGAGACTGAGCATTGGTTCTACAGAGGGTAATGACCCAATTAATCCTAAAGGAAAAATAGCTAGAAAATTCCAAGAGGGTTGAAGTTTACTGTATTAATCGTACACTATAAACATCAGTAACAAAGTAGGCTTTAAGACCTGCTTACAGGAGCTAACATACAAGGGATGAACGTGTAACTTGTTCCAATACAGTTCAAAGTGAGAACTATTTCTCAGGACTAATGAAAATTTAATAAACTAGATGTTCAGACTACAGGGCAAGGACAAAAGTTGATTCTTTCCTAATTGGTTGGTCTAACCAAATTCTACACAAAAAACTAATCAATGTACCTCAACAAGAATGGAGTAAAATTTCTGTACATAATACCCAGCATGGCAAGTGAACCATACCTAAGTAGAGGAAAGTAGCACTGTTCCATGCCCAGAGGGTCTCCATCCAGTTCCAGAAGTCGCCGCTATGTAGATCGTCTAAACCTTGCGAAGCAGCTTTAAACAAAAAGAAAGTAACAGGCGGAAAAGCTATGAATCCCAAAACAAGGTTACAGGCTGCCCTTGAAAGAGCTTTAAAGCTCCCAGGCACTAGATCAAGCTTCAGGGGATGTACCAACAAGCACATGGACACTACCAAAAAAGCTCCAAGTTCTGCAGTAGCAAAGTTAATTACTGACATGAGGCACAAACCAATAAAGGCCGCTGAGGTGGTCATTGCTTTCAAGAAAGCCCACTCTTGAATCTGCTGTTCAGAAGATTTGGTGGAACTAAGTGGAGAGCACAATACCACTGACAAAATTAGTAGCGTGAGCAGTGAAAGCAGCGCCCAAATAATAGATCTTGTTGTAGGACTGTAACCAGGTATTTGGCAGATGAAGTATGGAAGTAAAGAAACAACAGCACCCCATACATGAACAACAAAAACTCTTTTTGCAGCATTAACCCATTTCCATGATCTTAAAGAGACAATAAGCTCATCATCAGAATTTGCTGAAGCTGCAGGTTCAACCTTTTCCATGGTCAAATTCAAGTTATTGGCATAAGAATAGAGAGAAGCCGCAACTGCTGGTAATGGAGCAACAAGGAGTGCAAAAGCAATCATATATATACCAACGGATACAAATTTGCTGGTAGATACCATAAGATACAGAAAGAATGACTGATGGAACTTCTCCAGGAGGTTGTTTACTGATCGCACAACTCCTTCAATTAGCCTGCACAACCAACTCGAAATCCTTAGCCAAATCAAAAGGATCAGAAGAATTTAATTCCTAGTCCATAATTAACTCAGGCTGGGCGTAAATTGTCAATTCAAATTTACTGAATTGAAAAGGACACAGATGTACAACTTATCAAACAGATTCTATTCGTTTTAAAAAAGAAACTCGGTACAAATTTATTTTAGTGAAAAGGAAGCATTTTCTCCTACCCCCATTAAAACTATTTGCAAATTAAAATTTAAACATTTGGCACTACCCGTGGGATGTGGGAAATGACAAATCATAGAAAAGCAGAAAATGTAGTGAGCCCTGAAAAGTTAATGGTGGGAGGAGGATGTATTATAAATTTCTTGGGGCATAAATGAGCACTGACCGGCCGCCTCGCAATATGAATTCATCATGCCCGACATTGACACCAGAAGGAAATTTGGGGGACATCTCCACAGTAATTGCATCAATTTGGAAATCTCGAAAAGCCCCATGGGAACCAGTAGGAATACCTACAGCCTAATGGCAAGAAGAATATGGATAATTTTAGTGAAAATAATCTCTGTTGTTAACATAAATGGAAACTAGTTCGTTATCCTAGCCCATTAAACGAAACCATAAACAACAATCTCTTAGAAAATGAATTAAAGAGAAAACTACCTGGTAGTACAATGAACTTGCAAGTGTGGCGGTGCCATCAACATAGTCAGAAGCTGGCATGCCAAACTTCCATTCAGGGTTCACGCTTCTGATAAATTTTCCTATCGAGTCAAACACTTCGCCCAAAACCTTGAGCCATTTGCAGTCTAGTAAAGGCAAAAACTTCTCAATCTTAATCCGAAAACCTTGCCTGTATACTGCAAGATAATTCACAATATTGATGAGGTCCAGATTTGGCATCTGACCATTGGATGCTTCAGCATAGACACTGAGACTATCCTCAAAGTATTCGCTTCTATTTGAAACCTTAATAACGAGGGCTGCAGCCATCGTTCCAGCACGTTTAAAATCACCTAGACTCACTTTTTCTGTCATATGGTTTGCTTCAAATTCATAAAGGACATTTGTCTCTGGACAAGCATCTGTGTCAATCATGATGGAACGACCAAATGCAGGAGTGTGATAGTCTCTAAGCCAAGCTGAAACTGCCGCATATTCCCCATATCGTGAATCCGCGATAAGCCATACAATGTCTTTGGCCAACCAAGTTACTTGGGCAAGCAAAGAAAACACTGAATAAGCAATACCAAGAGACAAAGTCTCATGAAGACTAGTCTTAACAGGATTGTAAGGAGTCACCAAAACTATGGCTTCCTTTCCATCGGCTTGTGGTGCTCTTATTATGCCAACAGTGTTAATACCCTGTGTCATGCAACTAACATTGTCCCGAATGATCCCAGGATCAGGGCTAGAGAAAAAGTGCACTGGATGGAACTGACTAAATTGCGGGTGGAACCTGTGGTAATTAACTTCAGCACCCAAGTTCAATATATATTGTGCTATAATCTTCTGGTTTCCACTGAAAAATGAATAGAAAGACAAATTCTTTATCATAGGTTAAGTAGAACAAAAAACGGTAATAGAGGCAAGGGGAGCAAGAAGATAATGCTTATGGAAATGCATAAAATATGCTATTATAAGTTCGAGGGGAAAGATGAATTGGATAACTATGAAATACATTGCAATATAAGGATAAAGATTTACGCACAATTACGTTAATGGTCATCTCTACACACCAACACTCCTCCTGTCCGACATAAAATGACATGCCAATCCACATGCACAGATTACATGGCCATAATACCAAACTCACGCAGACATCACATCTCAGGAAACAAGACTATATACCACATTTTGATGAAAGCCTTCATTTGATACATGTAACTTGTATGAGAACTTCAGAACTAATTGTCTAATACCTTTCCATACAAGAACTATCCTCAGCAAATGTCTCAAGATTGCAAATGAAGGAGGCTAATACTATATTCAGAAGTTCATATTGAAATCCAAACTCGGATAATATATCCAAATATTCCTCCAATTGGGTCCATGAATTCCTTGATATTTTCATGGGAATATAGGATACAAGTGAACTTCAAAGTTTAGCTCTACCACCGACTGGTTATAATTCTTGTAACTAGCAAAATAGTTCACCGAGTTAAAATGCGTAGATACCGTTAAAGCATGCAAATGCACGAAAGCATTAATGTCAGGGCATCTAAAACATAAATTACTCAGACAAAATTTTCAGTTTAATTGGTAATTCTCAAAATCACAAGCATACAAGTTCAGCATAACAAAAATTCCATTATGGTTTTAAAGGAGAAAAAGGGGGATAAAGCCGGTGCAGTGAGCGCATACAAGACTGTTGAGCCAGGCTGTAAATTCAAGCTCTTCAGATCCTTCACCAAGTTGTTCGAGTCTGAGACTTCCTGACCCGAAAGCATAGTATTTGCAGAGCCTGTGAGAAAATATATGCCACCAGATAGGATTACTGTCTATCCAAATAAAGTAAAATGAATCGATCACTGCAGAAGAACAAGGATACATAAATTTGATGATCCGATACTTCCGCAACTTCTAGTGAATCTTAATTTGTAATTAATCTACCAGGAGATCAATCAAGAAACCACAAAAATGATGAATAATGAATCAAACAAATTAGATAATGATAAGCAAGCTAAGCAAGAAGCCAAATTGACCTGGCATGAGAGCGTTCTCGGAAATGTAAGTGTTCATGGAGAACATGGGTAGTAGCAGAAGAGCTAAGACCCCTGCGGAGAAGCAAATCACGCTAGAAAACACCCAAAAAAGAAAAGAACAAGGCATTCATCAATGACTAGATTCTGATCCAAACTGTGAGTCAAATCCATGTAAAATCAACAGCAGCGCACCTGAAGAAAATACTGTGAGAAATAAGGAAAATCCCCAGGCGCACTATCGGCCGCGCCTTCATTTTTGGTTCCTCGGTCTCAGCCATCGGAAGAGGAGAGCTTCACGGTGGCGTTTTAGCTCTGAATCTGCTGCTCAATTGAAAAACCAAGTTCAGCAAAAGAAGAAGAAGAAGAAACGTGAGCTCAGTTAACCCGGAAGTATTCGGGTTGAACGGTCGGTTCGGTGTGTCAAAATGATATGAACCGGATGTTCGGCTTGATCGGTTCGGGTCTCGATTGATTCTGCACCACGTACATCAAAGATATTTCTTATGCAAACAAATTGCCCGCCAGAAACTTCGCATTTTCCTTTCTCCGTATTTTACACCGGCAAAATTTTCTCCTAGTTCAAGCTTTCGATCGTCTGGTTTTAAGCCGACGATGAAGCATCAATTCCCGATATCACTTCTAGTAGTTTTGGAAGTAATGAATTCTAATGCTATCGCCATCGTGTGCGGAAATCTTCACTGATGCTCCGATATATGGTGCTTGAAAATGACGGAAATGGAAATGAGGAATTCAAATCATTTGGAAATTCGATTCATGTTTCGCGTTCGCTGTTTCCTGGTAGTAGTTGGTGGAACTTAGATGAGCGTATGAAAGTAGAAATTGAAGCTGCGAAGCCGCTTATACTTTATTTAGCTCTTCATCAGGTATGGAAATTGGTTTGGGATATTAATCAATGGCTTCTCCTCGTTCCTTTTGAAGCTTCAACACTGCTGAGGCGCAGTTACTAAGCTGTTCTGTATTATCACTGTGCTGATATTTAGTTTTAGCGTTCTCTATACATCTGAAATTGATTTATCTTTACATGTTGACCACCGCACTAATTAGAAAAATCTTTCAAGAAAGATTCCATTCCCGCTTCTTCTTTTTTTTCTTCCTTCTTTTGATGAGAACAAGAAACTTTTCATCAGGTAAATTGAAAAGAATTACATCATAGCCAGCCCAAAAAAACCCTCTCCAATTGGTTGGTCCCAGGCTTGGAAGTTTTCTGAATGGGAAGATTGTTACTCGATTGAACAATGTGGGGTTGCAAGTAGATCCGGGAAGATTGAGGTTAGTTCATGAACTAGTTGCTTATTGAAAAGTGGGATTTGATTTAGTAGGTTATGGGGAATCCTTGTATGTCTTTTGAGGTTAAATTGTTACGTGATCACGATGGTTATATATATTACTTAATCGTTGATAGCCATGATTAGCACCTTTAGCAGATGTGTTCAATTTTCCTTAGAAGCCGATACCTTAATCTGTCAAGTCTTCCTATGAACAGTGTGTATAGCAATGTACGTATGAGATCCCACATCGGTTGGGAAAAAAAAACAAAGTATTCGAATTGTCAAAGTATATATAGTATTGTGTTTACTTGAATCTCTGTTGAACTTCTGGATTGATATCAGCTTACATTTGCTGCTTTTGCAGTTCAGTTGTCTAGTAAATTGCTTTGTTAATTTGTCTTTATTCAAATTCTTTGCTCACTTTTTGTCTGTGCAGCATAGTTGGCATTGGTTTCCATTTAAAAAGGAGAATAGTAGAACCCATAATTCTCTCAAATACAGGTTTGTACTGACAACTTGTCCATTAAGAAACAATAACGTCATCAAACAAGTTCAAATTTGTTCATAAAATGGTCATATCCACGTCTTCCTCTTGAATTGCAATAAGAATCATCTCTTAATTGCTTGAAGATCAGAGGCAATCAAGAAGCGAACCAGGTATAAGCTAAATGACTATAATTATACAAAGCAGTTGGAGAAAGACTAAATTGTAGCAAAAGTGTTCACCTCTTTTCAACCAGGCACTCGCCTCACCTATTTTCCACACTTGAAAGGTCCAACAATGGTGAGCTTGGCGAGCACATCAATTGAGATGCTTGCTAAAGCACTGTACAATGCAAAACATTTGCCCCACCTTGCTGTGCTCCATAGGCACGCAAGTAAAAACGGCCTATGGACTGATTTTTTGTGAGATCCAATTTTAGTTGGGATGGAGAACGAAGAATTCCTTATAAGGGTATGAAAACTTCTCCCTAGTAGACACGTTTTAAAATCGTGAAGTTGACGGCGATACATTAACGAGTCAAAGCGGACAATATCTGCTAGCAGCAGGTTTGAGTTATTATATCTTTACACTGTGTGTTCTTATATAGTTCACTCACCAAAATAGTCTTGTTTGTTATCTGTAGGGGGAAAGAAACATGAATCATTTTTGTCTTGATTTCAATTGAGTTTTGTTTCAGAACTCGCAATGTGGGGGAGATTGTGACAGTAGAAGGCCAGACGTACACTATCTTAGCTGCAACTCTAGGGGAAGTATGAACCAAGTGAAGAGAGCCTTGATGTGTTGTTCACGGGAAGGTACGTCTTCAATTTGTAAATAAACCAATGACATTTATAAACTTAATTTTTATCCCTAAAAATTCATTTTTAGTTTTTGAGTTTGTTAGTTTCGTGAAGGTACCAACCAAATCAACTCCTAAAAAGTTGTTGGATTAAAGTATCTCGAACATTCTCCATAGATTTGACGACTGCTTTACCTCCTTCAATAAAGTCAGAAAATAGAAGTTTAGGTTTAGGTTCAAGTTTAGTTACTTTACCTCATTCGAAAAGGTCAGAGGTCGAAGAATAGAGGTGGAGGTGGAAGTTTAGGATTAGAGAGAGGTGCTTTTAGCTCTTTCAAGCAGTATTATAAAACTAAAAGTTTAAAAATAAAAATGTGTTGAAATTTATGGTCTGAATTGAGTCTAAATTAAAAAAAAAAAAAAAAAAAAAAAAAAAAA
>NW_019272028.1:1639154-1644139 GCF_002738345.1 Cucurbita maxima
AAAAAAAATATATATATATATATATATATATATATATATATATATATATATATATATATATATATGTATGTATGTATTATTATTATTATTTTTTAATTTTAAACTAATTCTTGAAACCCAAATCTAAAATGTTAGTATGTTTACAGCTACAAATATAAACTTCCGTTGGCGCGTGTTGCAAGCACCACTGTCGCGTGGCTCAAGTTGTCCAAAGTACTCATAAAGCCTCACCAAATGGGATTCAGAACCAGAAGAAATCCGATCCCTTCCGTTTCCCGCTCCCCGCTCCCCGCTCCACCCGCTCCCTCCTCTCCGCCATCTCTTTCCCCATTACCACTTTCTTCACTATTCTCATTCTCTGACCTCGTTTCGTCGATCTCTCTATGGCTTCCGATAATCTCGCCACCGTTTCCGGCGCCGACGACGAGAAGTTTGGATTCCGACGAGAGGAGATGTATCAGAGCAGCCTCGCTGGCACCGTCAGCGCCTATGATCGTCACGTTTTTCTCTGCTACAAGACTCCGGAGGCCTGGCCATCGCATCTCGAAGCATCTGATTCCGACGCCCTCCCTAGGCTCCTCTCTGCCGCTCTCAAAGCTCGCAAGGATGATATCTCCGTTAAGGTTTGCAAATCGATGTTGTTTGTTTCTGTATTCGGAAATCCTATTCCTTCGGAATTTTGCGTTTTCGATTTAGTTTTGTTAGGAGTTGTTGAATGCCGTGGATTCTAGTGGATGCTTTTGTTTGCAACTTTGTCTTATAATTGGTTTTGTCAGACGAAGCTGACAATGTTCGCTGGACGCGAGGAAACTGGATTTTCGGATGGAGATGTGTTGATTTTTCCCGAAATGGTCAAATACAGGTAACTTTTGATAATCAGGTGGAATCTTGTGGTTTTCGAAAATTTTCCGGCAGCTGATAAGCTGCTGGAAATATGCTTTGCCACTTCTCAAGGATATAATAATGTATTTATCAAATATTATGAAATTCTTGTGGTCATCTTTATTTCTTCTGGTGTTGACTTTAACTTCTTTGGTTTCCATGCACATAATGAAACTTTGGGTATTCTTCCTTGCTGCCTTCCTGGATCGTTATTTTTTTTAGATTTAATCTGATCGCTAGCAAATTACTACGATTGAGGTTTCTGTATCTAGTATATTTGATCAATTTTGAGGCCAAACGAGTTTTAGATCAGTAAGATTTTGGAGTAATTGGAATGTTCTTTTCCTGTTATTTGTGCCGCTGTTCCGTTTTCCTTCCTTTCATTTCCATTTTCATTTTCATATTTCGTCCTCTTGATTTGATGATAATAGGGGTTTAAAAGAGTCAGATGTGGATGGCTTCGTGGATGATGTGCTTGTGAATGATAAACAGTGGGCATCCGGAGTGCCAAAGGCTTTCACTGGCTCTCACGTGTTTGTGTGTGTTCATGCTAGTCGAGATCGGAGATGTGGTGTCTGTGGACCCGTTCTTGTTCAGAAGTTGGATGAGGAGATTGAGTTACGAGGACTTAAGGAACGGGTTTTTGTCAGTGCATGTTCACACATTGGAGGACACAAGTATGCCGGAAACTTGATCATATATCAACCTGGTGTGGATGGGAAGACAACTGGTCACTGGTAAGGTTCTTCAAAGCTAGCATAAACATTTACTGGAAATCGAAATCCTTAGCTGAATATTTAGTGTCTAAGTGGGTTGAATTTGGGGTTCAATTTCCTTGTTTATAGGTACGGATATGTAACTCCTGAAGATGTCTCTGAATTGTTTGAACTACATATTGCAAAGGGCGAGGTCGTGGAAAGGCTTTTGAGGTTTGTGCTTCTCTAGTTGCATTTTATTTCCTGAACTGGATAGTGAGTTTATTTTGTATTGCTGGTATTAATGATTAATAGTGAGTTTTAAGGAAGAAGCATTCTTTTTTTTATTGTTCCGCTTGACAATTTGTTGGGATATACATTTTTGTATCAATAATCAATTTTGTCTCCTGAACTTTTAGACCCTGTAATTTACAGATCATGGACGTATCATCCTCCTCTCCATATTCTATATGTACTTCGTATTGAGTATTGTGAACAATTTTCATTTTTTTTTGTCATTGCTTTGTTGCTGTGGAAAACTTAGTAGACCCGAGTGTTTGAGGTCTAAAGCTGGAACTATATGTTGTTATCATTTACGACATCTTAATTGATATCTTGAACCCCTGAACTTTTGGCTCTTACCTTACTTTTGAGCGTCAGATTCCTCGGTTCAAGTCTTGATGCTTCCTGTAATAGTGGACATACTATTGTTAGTATTCATCGTTCATGTTAACTATTCACCAACTTGCAGCTCACTTTAACCCGCTGCACCGCACAATATATGGCCTTAATTTTTGTAGTGCAATATGTTCATTGACTACTTGACCGACCTACTTTTTGCTTCACTATAGCTACCTCAATCACCTTTGCTTGATTGTTGATTCAGAAGAGCTACCTCTTAAACCTTATGTTGTTCCCCAAAGAATAAATTATATATCTAGAAGTGAAATGGATGCAATTGTTTGGTTCTTCTGTGTTATTTTCCACTCAATCGTAGAACATTAAATTGACATTCCAATTCCAGAGGGCAAATGGGCACAAATCCCGAGGAAGGCAAAAAGGAAGATGAACTAAAGATTCCAAATGGAGATGATACAAAGAAAAGCAAGGTTGAAATTGAAGAAAACAGCGGTCAAAACAAAGTGGAAACAATAGCAGGTTGTTGCCAGGGCAGTAATGGATTCACTTGTTGCAGAGATGAAAGTTCAGGGAAAAGTAGTAGAATCGAAAACCAGTCGAAAGAAGCTTCAGAAGAGCAGGTACCAAAGAAAGCTAATAAATTTTCTTGCTGGACAGGACAATGGGAACAAAGTGAAATTCTGGCTGCTGCTGCGACAATTGGAGCAGTGGCCACTGTCGCTGTAGCCTACAGCATCTACAGGAGATCAGGATAAAATATAAATGGTATGTCTATGTTTGTTTGCTCATAAAAGTGTCTGTGCCCTGTTTTCTGGTAGGATATTTGGTTATATTAGTAAAGATAGAGCAATTTGCTGAATTAGATTTATAGAATAATGTAATGATACCAACAGGACTCTTAGAGCAAAGACTAGAAAAAATCTTCTTCTACCTCTATTTACTTTATCTACGGATACAAATTATTTGTTTCTTTCAATACGCATACAAATGATGAATATCATGTTTTAGGATGAAGAGGGATTATTTTCTGCTTGTTGCTTATTCAATGTTAAATGATTTTTTTAGTTCAATAAATGTGGTGTGAATGATTTAACTTCCTACCTTAGAGAATGTAATCAATATTTTATTTAACAATACTATCTCCGGATTGGCCATCAATCTAGTTTGAGTGTTTTATTTTGGCTTGGTTTAAGGTCTTGTTACATAATGTGACTATTAAATTCCTAGAACCTGTCTAGAACCACTCATTCGTATCATTAAATTTCTTTTCCAAATTTCATTTCGACAATTGAGATTGGAAAAGAAATCGCTTTTGACACCCACTCAGCTTCCATTCTTTTGAATCTGAAGTGAAGTGCTGCAAAATCAATCAAGTGAACATCCTAACTTATTTGTTTGAAGTTTGAAACTCTAGCTTTATTGAGGTGCGGCTGACTTGTTAAAACTTTGTTTCTCTTATTCCAAAACACAACAATAGATTTACAACTTTCGCTTGGAAAAAAGCTTCTCGGTGCAAGATGGTCTCTAATAGGTTGGTAGTGTTAATGTTTCTCATTTTTTCTTTCGTTTGTTAGATTTGCAACTTTTGTTTTGAGGTGCGACTAACTTTTTGTTAGTTATTTTAGGGTATGTTTTGGGAGTATTAAATTGTTAAAATTACTTTTTTTTTTTCATATTCAAAATAATTTTTAAAAACATGTTCACATAGTGAAATGATAATAATAAAAACTAGATATAATTTTAAACTTTTAGTGAAAGGATCAAAGTAAAAACTAATTTTTAATATTTGAAAGTATTGAAAACTAAAATAGAATAAAATTTAAAATATATGATCATCCATTTTTTCTTTTTGATTTCTTTCATCCAATAATTTAATAATTTATTTCACTTCAAGCAAAAGTTTAGGTCCGTCCAGGGTGAAAATTAGCACCAACGGAAACAAAAAAACCGAACCAGATTAGAGACGGTTTGTTCCATTAAATAAACCGAATGCAGTCGGTTCGGATCAGTTTTACTTCCATAGAATCAACTATTAACCGAACCGAACCGAACTTTCGTCCTCCCTTGAGGCGGGTTTTGCTGAACTCCTAACACAACGCACGCGCCCTAGTTCCAGTTACAGCATTCGTTCTGCTTCCTCTGCTTCGCTCTTTTCGATCTCCCCTCTTCTCAACGCGAGTTTGTTCTTCAAGGTTTCCTCGTACAACAATGGTGGGCGAGGGCCGCTCAAGCAAGAAGCGCAAGAGGGCGATGCGTCGTGGAGCAGACAAAAACCAAGACATCGTTGTTTCTGGTTCTTCCGACGCCACAAAATCTCAGAGGCTGTCCGGTTCGTCTAGTTTTCTCGATAAGGTTCGACTGATTTTTTAAACAAATCTCGTTCTGAAATCAATTGGTTTTGGGAATTTAAGGATTAGCTGAACGTAATTGTGGTTGGGTGATGGTGCAGATGCGAGCTCGTTTGTCAGGAGGGCATTTCAGGATGCTTAATGAGAAGTTGTATACCTGCACGTAATGGTTTTGTCTTCTATTCTTTTATTTTTCGTCTTTTGTTCTAGTTTTTACTGATGAGTTTGTGTGTTTCTATATGTATGCACTAAATTTTGAGTCTCAAGTTTATGTTATCTCAAAATTTTCAGTTTTCTATCAGCTGAATCTTGAAACAGAGTTATTGAACTTGAGTTTTATCAATTTATTTTTAAGTCAGACCCACATTGTTTGAAACCAATTGATCTTGTTTTTTTTTTTTTTTTTTTTTTTTTTTTTTTT
>NW_019272028.1:1644480-1684803 GCF_002738345.1 Cucurbita maxima
TTTTTTTTTTTTTTTTTTTTTTTTTTTTTTTTTTTTTTTTTTTTTTTTTTTTTTTTTTTTTTTTTTTTTTTTTTTTTTTTTTTTGTGTGTGTGTGTTTCAGAGGGGAAGAGGCGCTTAGTTATTTCAAAGAAGACCAGGTTCTGTTTGATGTTGTAAGTTCTGCCCGTCTGTTCTTGCTTTCTAAACGTAGTTTCTATTACTATTTACGAACTAGTTTCTTCACGCGACGTTCACAGCAGAAGTTTATCTCTTTCTATATAATCATGAATATGGAATTTCTATGCACTGATCCTTGAGAAAGTTTTAGACGTAAATTGCATGTACCAGGCCTAGGACTAGGGTTAATTAACGTTTTGATGGGTAGTATCATACAGGATACCAAGAGCAAATGTCGCATTGGCCTGAGCTGCCTGTGAATTTAATCATAAAATGGCTGAAAGAGCACGATCCTTCATTTATGGTAGCTGATTTTGGCTGTGGTGAGTGTTAGAAAAAAATCTTTTGTTTGCCTTTCGTTACTAAATATTGATCAAGTATTTGATCCTTTAAGAACATTCATTCTTATTTGTTCATTTATCTCTTCTTTCCTTCAAACTGAATTACAGGGGATGCACGCCTTGCTAAAAATGTGAAGAATAAAGTTTTCTCGTTTGATCTGGTTTCCAAAGATCCTTCTGTTGTTGCTTGTGATATGTCAAATGTGCGCACTCTATTTGAACTTATTGTCATCAGATGCATTCGACATATAACTGCATTTCATGCATGAAAGTTAGCCTCATTGGTATCATTTTCCCCTTGCAGGAGATCGTGCAGCTGTCTTATAAAGTTGTATTGGTTTTGCTAAAGCTCAGTTGTTACTTTTTACTTTTTAACAACTAGCAAGTTGTTTTAAAAAAAAAACTACACTCCTATGGTACTAAATTTATTTTATTTTTACATGGTGTAACCGCCCAAGCTCACCATTAGCAGATATTGTCCTCTTTGAACTTTCCTTTTCGGGCTTCTCCTCAAGGTTTTAAAACGCGTCTGCTAGGGAGAGATTTTCACACCCTTATAAAGGATGCTTAGTTCCCTCTCCAACCGATGCCCTTTGGGGCTCAGCCTCCTTGCTAGCACTCGTTCCCCACTCGATCTCACAATTCACCTCCCTTCGGGGCTAGTGTCCTTGCTAGCACTCATTCCTCTCTCCAATCGACGTGGGATGTCACAATCCACCCCCTTCGAGACTCAGCGTCCTCGTTGGCACACCATCCGATGTCTAGTTCTAATACCATTTGTAACTGCTCATGCCCACTGCTAGCAGATATTGTTCTTTTGGGGTTTCCCTTTTGGGCTTCCCCTCAAGGTTTTTAAAACATGTCTACTAGGGAGAGGTTTTCATACCCTTTATAGAGAATGCTTAGTTCCCCTCTCCAACCGAGGTGAGATCTCACAATCCACCCCCTTCGGGGCCCAGCGTCCTCGTTGTTGGCACTCGTTCCTCTTTTCAATCGATGTGGGAACTCACACATTGGTTAGAATCAACCTTGGGAGACTAAGTCATGACTCTCATGGTAAATTGCTATTAGTGATTGGAGGGGGACGTAAAGAAGATGATAACTTGTATGGTGTACATAAACGTCAACAATATTATATACAGCTATGATTTGGAGTGATTGGATTATATGATCTATTTCATCTCAACAGGTGCAGTTTTAGAATGATATTAGCTATCTATATTAAAAGAAATTTGAGGACTTGATGAGATTAGTTGGATAATTGATATAACGGTGCTTTAAAACATATGCCATTTCTTTCCAATCGTGTTATTTGAGCAACCATTGTTGCTATATATATCTATATATATATGTATGTCCATAGGAGCATTACATCATACCCATCACTTTTATTTTTCTGTCCATGAAATTTATATTAGACTTATTGGCTGTTTCCTTCAAGAAAGAAACCTCTAAACGCTGGCTAATGTTTATGACCCATGGCAGACACCTCTGGACTCTTCATCTGTGGATGTTGCTGTGTTTTGTCTTTCACTTATGGGGATCAATTATGAAAGTTACTTGGCCGAAGCACAAAGAGTACTTAAACCACGGTTGGTGGGCTACTTTTTGGCCCTCTATTTGTGAAATTGTCTTTCACTTGGCGGCTGAACCTTCTGTTTCTATGCGCAGTGGATGGCTTCTAATAGCAGAAGTCAAAAGCAGATTTGACCCAAGCAATGGAGGAGCCGATCCCGAAAAGTTCATAAAGGCTGTTTGTGAGCTAGGTTTTGTCTCAGCTTTGAAGGTATATATTACTTTCTGTTGCTAATTATCCTGTTCTTTCTTGCTGCTAATTTATAAGTATCAATCACGTGCAGGACTTCTCAAACAAGATGTTTATCTTGTTATACTTCAAGAAAAAGGTCTGTAAATCCTCACGTTCTGCCTCTCATTTATACTCCACCACTGGGTTTAATCATTATTTTGCTTTGTGTTCTACAGGATGAGAAAATTTCAACAGGGAAAGCCATCGATTGGCCGCAGCTAAAACCTTGTTTATACAAACGTCGCTGAGTTTGCTATTATTTCTGTCATGTTCAAAAAATTATATATTATATAATCTTAATGGAAATCAATCTGTAGTTCATTGTTTTACAGTGGAATGTTTGTCTTAGTTGAGCAATTACTGAAGCCTGAGGCTTTCTTGGGCGGTTCTTCATCTCTTCAAAAAGGGTATTCAGCGTCGGTGGGAGATTCATCCTTTGTTTGGTAATCTGTTAGATTTGGATTCATCCTTTTTTAGAAATTTTTTTGTTAGTTTCTGAATTTTCAAAGTTTTAATCATCATTTTAAATTTTAATTAATACTTTATGTTCCTTTATAAAATACTCGATTAGTGTTTTCTTTTTCCTATAATAATATTCATTAAAAACTAGTTTACTCTTAAGTAAATATTTAATGAAGACCCCATGTGATTCATAATCCTTTTCTTAATTAAAAAAAAAAATACAAGAAAAACGATTAAAATAGGTTTTGTTTAATTATTTTAAGAAACTTCTAAAATAGACTAAATTTAAAAACAACCAATTGTTGTTTTTGTCAATTTCACATTATTTTCCCCTTAAATAATGGATTCTATCATGCACAAATTTATATTTTCACAACTAGATATAGTTTTCAAACTTTGAATTCAAATATAAAGTTTTTAAAATAAATAATATATTTTTATTATGTAATAAAAACAAATAATTTATTTTTGTTTTCTACTAAATAAGTTTTTTTCATTCGGTTTGAGTTTCCTTCTTTTCTGAAGTCAATGATACTTTTCTTACCTAAATTTTGTTCATTGCCTTTAATTTTAGGTATTTGCTAATGTTTATGTGAAAATATGAAAAAGAAAGGTAGCAACCATGTCGATCATTTTCCCTTCCGTTCGGTCTTATTCAATACAACTATAGATAACTCTATTTGCACTTAGTATTTTGATTTAATGTCTTCGACGGTGGTAACTTTAATTTGTGTCTAATAAATCTCTGCACTTATAATTTGTTAATTATTCCTCAAACCACGAGTTCTTTTGAGCATCCTTTGCCCTCATTCATATGCATTTCATCTAGCGAAATTTCTAAAAGGTTACCTAGCACGGTTAAGAGTGCACATGATTGATATAGATAATAACTTTCATTTCTTTGAAGTTTTTCTTAGTCATTGCATTTCCATTATCGCTCTTATTTCGTTATTGTTCATTCATTTACTTGGTATCACATATTATACATTTAAAAAAGACAAAAGCCCTAAATTTTAATTTTAGGACTAATTTGGTAATTTAACTATTCCCGTAGCCCATCCAAATTAATTAGTGAATTGAATGAGACATTTATAATGTAGTTTAAGCACACAACACCTCATGTCTAATGCATCCCCCCATTTTCTCATCTACCGCCACCTGCATCCTTTAAATCACTTCGTCCTCCTCCTCCTCTCTTCAATTTCCTTGAAACAAAAACCAAGCACGTGAATCCATGTCTTAATCCACATTCCCATTTCGATTTCGATTTTGATTTTTGACCCTTTTCCGCCATTACGTTTTCAAAGAAGAAACTCCACAGTTTACCAAAAATTTGGTGTGGAAATTGTTGTTTGACGATGGAATTGCGTTTCTCACTTCATTCAACTCTCTTTCGTAATCTCTCTTACCCATTTGTCAAGCATGCGCGCCTCTCTTCTTCACCCAATGAGCTTACTTTAATGCCCATTTATTTTCTTACTTACTGTTCATCTTTTTCCTCTTTTACGTTTCTGGGAGAGTTGAATTTTAACCTACCAATGGTTGAAATGGGTTCCCAATTGGGTGTTTTTCTATTTGTTTTTATATTGATGGAAAAGTCAAGCACCCGGTGGCCAAACCATCTTACTTTCTTTTGACGCATTCCAAGTGTTTGAGAAAATGTCTGTACTAACTTCCCAGCAGGGGGAGACGCTTTCTGAGATATTAATCCGTGTAGTGAAAGCTACCCAAGCATTTTTTTCTCTCTTTTGGGTGCGTTTTGAAGAGGATTCTTCACGGCCCCACTTGAAATTTTTTAAGAAAGCGATCGAATTGATTGAATTATCGCAGAATATTGTTTCATTTCTTTTCTGCCCGTCAGATTTCCTTCCCCACGTATCCGTTGCTCTGTTTCCCTCTCTGTCCTTCTCCCTTTCCTTTCAACATTTGAGTTGTTTCTTACTGTTCTATGACACAGACCCAGTTCCTTCCGCGGTGTTCTTTTGCTGATACAGAGCTTGTCCTGTTCTTACTCGGAGGAGACTTGAAAGCACAAATTTTGGGTGGTTAAGCTCTGGGACAACTTGGATCTTTCAGCCTTTTTTCAACTGAACTTTGTTATTTTGCTAGCTACCCATTAAAGTTATTTTATTGGTGCATTTGTTTTGTCTTTTCCTTTCCTTGTTCTCTATTTCGCTTCATTTTTCATCCCTGCCAAGGAAGAGCTGCAAGAATTTCGAGCCTTTGATTTTTCTTTCACAGTATCTACCAAACACTGAGGTGGGTCTTGGAGTCTGGTCCGCGGCGAGTTACAAAGATCGAATCATGCAGAATCAAGCAGATATTTTCATAGTCCTTTAACTTAATCTGCTTGCTGTTTGATTCATCTAATTCTCTCTCTGAAGTAATAGCTGTGCTTCAAAAACCTTTTGTTTTTCTTATTATTATGTCTTAAAGAGTCTTGTTTAGTAAAATAAATGGAGTCCGGTGATGGGTTATGTTCAAAAGAGTTTGATTTGGATGCTAAGTGGCTGGTCGATCCGAAGCAAATCCTTGTTGGGCCAAGGATTGGGGAGGGTGCACATGGCAAAGTGCACAAGGGGAAGTAAGTTATTCTAACCTTGATACCTTTCTCTTAGCGTTGAATTCTTGGGTTTGAAGCTTCTTATGTTCTATTCAACTCTGATTTCTGAATTCTTGGTTTGTAATCGTTTTGTTCTTTCTTTCTTTCTTTCTTTCTTTCCCTCTTTCTCTATTTTCTTTGTTTAATTACAATCAGGCATGTATATTTTTATGGCTTGTGTTTGTTTAACAGCATCTCGTCACGTGCAATTATATTTCTTTTTCACAATCCAGATACAAAAACGAAAATGTTGCTATTAAAATAATTCGAAGAGGTGAAACTCCAGAAGAAATTGCAAAAACGGAGGCACGCTTTGCTCGAGAGGTCGCAATGTTATCCAAAGTTCAGCACAAGAATCTTGCAAAGGTTGTCGATACAGTTAATAACTTTAATTGCCGAGTAATTTGATTGTTCTATTAGTTTTTTTGGATTCTCTTTTTTTGGTGCCTTTTGCAGTCTTCTTTGTACTCTTATGGCACTTAATGATTATTTAGTTTCCTGAAAAAGAAAGGGTAGTAATCAGCTTAACGAAATGAACTGAGTTGTATAGTAACTTGTGGGATGTGGGGGCGGTTTGTCTCAGTTTATAGGTGCTTGCAAGGAGCCCATTATGGTGATAGTGACTGAGCTTCTTTTAGGCGGTACATTACGAAAGTACTTGTTGAGTATACGTCCAAGGTGCTTGGACTTGCACGAAGCAGCTTGTTTTGCACTTGATATAGCACGCGCAATGGAATGCCTGCATTCCCATGGGATCATTCACCGCGATCTCAAACCTGGTATACTTCTGCTAACTATACTTTGAAGCCTATTAAATCAAAATTCTTCAGGTAGTATAAAGTATAATTTACTCTTGAAAAGAGATATGATAGTACAAGTCTGCTGGAATTATTTCAAGATGATTGTATATAGTTTTATTGTCAATATTGTTCATTTCATTTCATTTCTGTGCCGTGTATGTAACGAGGCTACCGCTAGCAGATATTATCTTCTTTAGGCTTTCCCTTCCAAGCTTCCTCTCAAAGTTTTTAAAATGCGTCTGCTAGGGAGAGAGTTTTCACGCCCTTATAAAAAATGTTTCATTCTCCTCTCCAACCGAGGTGGGATTTCACAATGCATCTATATTTAGATTTTAGATTTCCTTTTAGCAGTAGCAGTACTATATACTGGTTTAAGCTCGATCGGATAGACAGCAATATGCTACTTCTGAGGATGATCGATCATTCTAATTCTAAGGATATCGTTTTTCGTCCCCCAGAGAATTTGATCTTGACCGGAGACCACAAAACTGTTAAGCTTACAGACTTTGGTTTGGCTAGAGAAGAGTCAGTAACAGAAATGATGACAGCTGAAACTGGGACTTACAGATGGATGGCTCCAGAGGTGAAATTTTGGTTAATGTATTATTTCATGTCAATGGGGCTCTTTTGTGGTAGTTCTCTATATCACCTATTATACTTTGTGGCAGCTATACAGTACGGTCACTTTAAGAAATGGAGAGAAGAAGCATTACAATCACAAGGTGGACGTTTATAGCTTTGGAATTGTATTCTGGGAGATCGTCCAAAATAAGTTGCCTTTCGAAGGCATGTCGAATCTACAAGCTGCATATGCAGCTGCTTTTAAGGTGATTTCTTGTACTGTCATTGGACTATGTCAGTTAAAATAATAGACTGTTGAACAATTTCTCTCGAGTATGTATCTTTTGCCAAGTTGTTAGTTAGAGAAACTTAATGTAACGGCTCAAGCCCACTGCTAGCAGATTTTGTCTGCTTTGGCCCGTTACATATCGCCGTCAGTTTTATTGTTTTAAAACGTGTTTGCTAGAGAGAGATTTCCTCCGCACCCTTATAAGAAATGTTTTGTTTTCCTCTCCAGCATGATATGTAAGAGTCCTTGGTTTCCATTTCTTAGGTCTCTCTTGAGTTGAGAAGAAGAAAATTGAAAACATTAGCCACCATCTTCATTATAGCGTAGGAGCAGATTAATGTTACATTACATGTTCTTATTGTTGTTTTGCCTTTTGTTGATTGAATAGAGCTATACGTACACAACTAATAGTTGTATCATCTCCATCATTCTATCCTCTGGCCATTGTTGATACAGAATTTCCGACCCAATGCCGAGAACCTCCCGGAGGATTTGGCCCCGATTATAACTTCCTGTTGGACCGAGGATCCGAATACTCGGCCGAACTTCAGTGTAATCATACAGATGCTCTTGAAATATCTCTCCACCATTCCACAGCCAGAGTATGTTACACCACCAACAATGCAGGCACCTGAGAATGCAGTGCTGCCACCAGAGTCTCCTGGAACTAGTTCTTTGATGGCTGCCACAAGACGTGGCATGGGGGATGTCCCGAAAAGCGAGATAGAAGAGAAACCAAGCAGTTTCTTCTCATGTTTCTCTGGTAGCTGTTACTGATCCTTCTGTTAAGAAATGAACTCATGGAAGTAGAGTGTATAATAACGGAAGTTTACTTCAAAAAGAATAAGCAGTGTAGTTCATCAAAAGATAAATTGTGATGCAGATTCCATTAGTGATATCTGTTCAAGTTGAATCCATAAGAGAGTGTGGAGTTGGGGTTGCTGTGATGTCAACTGTAAGAACAATGATTCATCCAAATGCCTTCCTCTCCTGCTTGCTTCTTCTTCTCGCTTTCTTTATTGTTCGAGTTCTTCACACCCAAACTTTCATTTGAATTCAGCAAATTTTTTAGTGGTATTATTCGAACTTTTGACTCTTGGTCAAGTTTACACGACAATTAGGTTTGAACTATGATCCCTTAACAATATTTATACTTTTACAATATTTATATATGTATTTGACATTTTTTTTAAAGAAATTTGTGAATATATTTGTAACCGTTGAAGTCTATTGTCCTATTTGGACTTTCCTTTTGAGGCTCCCTTCAATGTTTTAAAATGCCTCCGCTAGGAGAAAAATCTGTTTTCGAGGTACCCTAAAAAGAACCTTTCCTCTCCCTTTTCTGCCCGACTTTTTGGTCTTAAGAATTTTTTATTGTTGCTATCTAGTTCGAACCATCTGGGTATTACGAACAAGGGTAAATTGATACATTAGAAATCTCTCCATGCTTGAAAAAAATAACTTATCATCTATGGGGTATTACTTGGGACGTATGCTCAAGAGTTTGGGACATATGCTCAAATCATCGTATGCTCGGGTATTACGAAGTAGAACGTATGCTCAAATCATCTATAGGGTATTACGAATATGCTCAAATATGGGTTATTACTTGGGACGTATGCTCAAATCATCATATGCTCGGGTATTACGAAGTAGATTGATACAATAGAAACCTCTCCACGCTTGAAAAAAAACAACTTGATGTATTGCTCAAATCATTGGTCAGTATTAGGTAGGATAGCAGTCTTCGGGCTTTGCCTGCCCTTTCTCATAAAGAATTATGGTTTGGCCTAGGCAGGAGCTCGTATGGATACATTAAATTCTTATTATTTTTCTTCTTTTTGGTTATTTTGATTTTGGGATGTTTTTTTTTTTTTTGTTTTTTTTTTTTTTTGCTAGATATACAAAATTGAAATGAAAATCTAAGACTAAACAACCTAAATATTTTTGTTGTTGTGCCTGACTCGAAGCCCTTTCCTTACTCCTCATAACGTTTTTATGAGAGGGAATATTGATCTCATAATTCACCTCGGTAATTAACATTCTTGGTGGTACTCGTTCTCTCTCCTGTGTGGGAGCTCAAAATCCACTTCTTTGAGTCTCAACTTCCTTGTTGATACACCTTTTACTGGTATGTCTTTCAAAACTACTCGAAATTTTAGTATATTATCCACATTTTGAAGGTTTTGATTTGTTATGATTTTGTTTTATTTTTATTTGATTACGTCTAAATTTCTTGAAATCTCACAAATTGGGTTTTGACCATATTTGACAAAGTTTGTTGACTGAATTAAATTGAAAAAAAAATTCAATATATATATATATATATGAGAAAAGAACATAAAAGATAAAAAGAGGTATACAAGTGGACCAAGTCAAAGTATATAGTGATATTACTTGGGGCGCAAGTATATTTGTGGACATTTACTCGCTTTTCGAAGTTACAATGCTTCCACTAGACACCTCAGCCTCAGCTTCTTCTTCCATAACTAAGCCTCGGTCCTAGCTTCCGTCAATGTTGGGCCCACAACCATGTACAACAATTCCCCAAACATGCTTCAACGTATTCTTCCGAGCCTATGATCCTGTACCCGAGCCTTTACCGAGCCAGGAACTCAGTTTTCCCGCTCACACTGGACACCGTTGGGACTTCGGACGGCACAACGCTTTCTTTCACTGAGACTTAAGCGTAGCGGACTAAAATCTGAAGCTCAAACGCGCTGAAGCATTATATTATATCTCTCCCCTTACTCGCTGAAATGCGATTCCTCTTCTTCTTCCACCATTTCTGATCGTTTTGTTTTTGATCTCAAGCTCTTGATGAATATGGCGAGGTGAGTCTACTTTCTTCATGTAATTTCTTTAATCCCTGTGGAGTGTTCTTCAGTTCTTTCAATCCCTGATAGAAAAATGTGTGTGTGTTTTCTCTTCTGTTTCTCTGTTCATTGTGTTTCTGGGTCGATTCAATTATTGTGCCAAGATGATGGGCTTTTTTGTTTATTTGTTTTTTCATTGTTGCCCTTTCGTTTAATCGAAAGTATAAGTCTGGCTCTTGGAGTTTATACCTTCTTTTATTCGTAATGCTCTGCTAATTTTGAGAAAATGCTGATACAGAGGATGTGGTTAATACTCGAGATTGAAAGGGAAACACAGCTTAATATCTTTTAAGCTATATTATTACTGTTTGTTGCTTGAGAGCTCGTTTATTCGCGTTAATGGCAGAGCTAACATGCCCCACTAGCTCAACATGATCCTTTGTGGTTAAGAAATTGGGGGAATATCCTGTTTTCAACATTTGGGTCTTAGACTCAAAATCTTTTGCCATGGTTCGAGCTAACCAGTCGCAAAATAGACAACATATTTAGGATAGTTTTGCTTTTATTTCCTGCCAATGCACCAAAAACTATCGTTTTGGATCATTTTAAGAATTTACTTGACCAACCTGGTAATTGAATATACCATCCATGTTCAAGTTTTCTTTCCTCACATACCAATATTTTTCAAATATTTAACCACCACTGTTTGACCTAATTACAATGGAGTTTGGAGAAGGAACTGGGTGATTTTGGGAGACAAATTCTCAAATCTTAGGTGTAATAGCCCAAACTCATCGGAGTAGATATTGTCTTTTTTGAGCTTTCCCTTCCCGGCTTTCTTTCAAAGTTTTAAAACGTGTCTTTTAGGGAGAGGTTTTCACACCCTTATAAGGAATGTTTCATTCCCTCTCCAACCGATGTGGGATCACACAATCCACACCACTTGGGGGCCCAGCATCCTCACTGGCACACCCCCAGTGTGTGGCTTTGATACCATTTGTAATAGCTCAAGCCCACCGCTAGCAAATATTGTCCTCTTTGGACTTTCTCTTTCGGGCTTCCCCTCAAAGTATTAAAACACGTCTTCTAAGGAGAGGTTTCCACACTCTTATAAGAAATACTTTGTTCCCCTCTCCCACCGATATGGGATTTCACAATCCACCCTGCTTGGGGTCTCAAGGTCCTCGCAGGCACACTGCCCGGTATATGGCTCTAATACCATTTGTAACAACCTAAGCCCACCATTAGCAAATATTTTCCTATTTAAGCTTTCCCGTCCGGGCTTCCCCTCAAGTTTTTAAAACGCATCTTCTAGAGAGAGGTTTCACACCCTTATAAGGAATGTTTCGTTTCCTCTCCAACCGATGTGGGATCTCACAATCCACCCTGTTTGGGGCCCAGCATCCTCGTGGCACACTGCTCGGTGTCTGGCTCTGATACTATTTGTAACAGCCCAAGCCCATCATTAGCAAATATTGTTCTCTTTCGGCCTTTCCTTCCGAGCTTCCCCTCAAGGTTTTAAAACACGTGTTCTAGGGAGAGGTTTCCACACCCTTATAAGAAATGTTTCGTTACCCTTTCTAACCAATGTGAGATCTCTAAGTAAAAAAAAAATTGTGTTGTTTGACTACTGTATGTTGTAGGGTCTTGCAATTTTGTTCGTGAGATTATCATGTGTGTGGGCTTGGAAACTCAAGGTACCATAAATGAAAAGTTTGCAAATAATTTAATTCTTCATCTTTAAGGACTCAGTTTCAGTGACCAACTTCCATTTTGGAAACCTCTTGAATGCTTATTTTTTTAGTCCAATGAATTAGATGTTCCTTTTAAAAGTTTAGCGATTGAATTTTAACTTTTAGCAACTCATTCTTGTAGGGCTTGGATCCTTGATAGCCGAACATTTGCAAGAAAAGTTAGAAACATCAGCCAATCCTCTTCGCAAGTAATTAAAGATTGTGATGCCAAACGAGAATGCCCAAACTGTCGTTTTATTATTGATAATACAGATGTAAGTTTGAACTCCTTCCTGTGTGTTCATAATTGTTCTTATAGTGATAGTTCATTTTTATATGGACTAAAAGATCACTTTTCATATGCAGTAAATGGTCCATTCATATTTAACATTTGTTAGGATTCACGGACCTCCATAAGGGTATGATATCGTCCACTTTGAGCATAAGCTCTCATGACTTTACTTTTGGTTTCCCCGAAAGGCCTCGTACCAATGGAGATATATATATATATTTTACTTATAAACTCATGATCAACCTCTTAATTAGTCGAGGTGGAACTCCTCTCCCAACAATTCTCAACAATCCTCCCCTCGAACAAAGTACACCATAGAACCTCCCCCTAAGACCTATAGAGCCCTCGAACAACCTCCTCTTAATCGAAGCTTGACTCCTCCTCTGGAGCCCTCAAACAAATTACACCCTTATTCGACACTTGAGTCACTTTTGATTACACCTTCGAAGCTAGCAACTTCTTTGTTCGACACTTGAGAATTCAATTAGCATGACTAACTTTAGGGCATAGTTCTGATACCATGTTATGAATCACGGACCTCCACAATGATATGATATTGTCCACTTTGAGCATAAGCTCTCATGACTTTGCTTTTAGTTTCCCCAAAAGGACTCATACCAATGGAGATATATTCTTTATTTATAAAACCATGATCAACCCCTTAATTAGCCAATGTGAGACTCCTCTCCCAACAATTCTCAACAACCTTTTGCACTCTAGTGGACTCAATTTCAGTGAAAGTTTGGAGTGTATTTTACATGCTACCTTCCAAGTTATGTCGTGCCTTAATAAAAAGCATTAATTTGAATATCTCGCAATTGCATTTTTTTTTTCAGGTTTCTCCTGAATGGCCTGGTTTGCCTGCTGGTGTTAAGTTTGATCCAACTGATGAAGAAATAATGGATCACTTAGCAGCAAAGTGTGCCGTTGGGAACTTAAAACTACATGCATTAATTGATGAATTCATCCCCACACTAGATACAGATCAAGGAATCTGCTACACTCATCCAGAAAATCTCCCCGGTTAGTAATTCATCTGTGTTGCTCTTTTCATTTCCCATACTATAATGTTCTCTTACTTAGAATCACAACATTTTCAAGTATTCAGGTGTTAGTAAAGATGGAAATGATGCCCATTTCTTTCACAAAACAAGCAATGCATATGCCACGGGCCAAAGGAAGCGCCGCAAAATTGAAAGTGAAGATTGTTCAAGCATGGAACATTTCCGGTGGCACAAGACTGGTAAAACCAAAGCTGTGATAGAAAAGGGTGTTCATAGGGGATGGAAAAAGATATTCTCTCTGTACCGAAGTTCGAAGGGTGGCTCGAAACCCGAAAGGTCGAGCTGGGTGATACATCAATATCATTTGGGAGTTGAAGAAGATGAGAAGGAAGGTGAATATGTTTTGTCAAAGATTTCTTATCAGCAGCCAAAGCAATGTAGTAAGAGCAATGATAATATGCTGATTGAGGATTTTGATGCTTTGCTCCATCAAACTAGTCCTAGAACTCCCAAGTCGAATCCTCCGATACCTCCTCGATCCGGGAAATCATTTGTTTCCAATGATGTTGCTGACAATGGTCTGCCTCAATCATTTGCAAAGGTAGCTTATCGTTTAAGTTAGTTTCATTATCTATTTGTGTGAGATCTCATATCGGTTGGAGAGGAAAACGAAACATTCCTTATAAAGATGTGAAAACCTCTCCCTAATATACGCGTTTTAAAAACCTTGAGGGGAAACCTAAAAGGCAACGTCCAAAGAGGACAATATCTGCTAGCGGTGAGCTTGGGCTGTTATAACTGATTTTAAAGCCAGACACCGGACGGTGTGCCAACAAGGACGTTGGGCTCCTAAGGAGTGTGGACTGTGAGATCCCACATCGGTTGGAGAGCAGAACGATGCATTCCTTATAAAGGTGTGTGAAAACCTCTCCCTAGCATACGTGTTTTAAAAACCTTGAGGGGAAGCCTGAAAGAGAAAGTTCAAATAAGACAATATCTGCTAGCGGTGGGCTTAGGCTGTTATAAATGATATCAGAGCCAAACACCGGGCGGTGTGCCAGCGAGGATGTTGGGCCCCCAAGGAGTGTGGACTGTGAGTTCCCACATCGGTTGGAGAGGAGAACAATGCCTTATAAGGGTGTGGAAACCCCTCCCCAACCGACGCATTTTAAAAACCTTAAGTAAAAGGTCAAAAAGGAAAGTCCAAAAAGGACAGTATTTACTAGCGGTGGCTTGAGCTGTTACAATATGATGTTGTTGTGTATGAATAAGTGGAGTTTCTATGACAACTGTGTTCATGCCTTGACCCTATAATGTGTTCATCTGTCAAATTCTCACTTTAGTATGCTTTGTTGATTAGGAAGAAGAGCTGACTCCAGAAGCAGCTCATATTTCATTGGAGAACAACGTCGGATTCCCCGGATGGTTGGCCGGAGAATCTCAGGGTATAGATGATGCTGAATTACATTACTTGGAAGACCACTTATTGTGCAATGAAGTCCTGGATTCTAATGTTCTTACAAGTAACAGCCAACTAACTCAAATGTCTTTCCCGCTCCCCGGTAGCAACGGTTGCCACAATATCATGAACGATAACGTTACGTGTGGAATTGCAGACCTTGAGAACCTTGAATTGGATACTCCACCTGATTTTCATCTTGCTGTAAGTTAACCTCACTCCCAAGTTTCAAATGCTTGCTTTCCTTTGATCTATATAACTCAACTTTGATCATTGCTTACAGGACCTGCAGTTTGGTTCTCAAGAGAGCATTTTCGACTGGCTCGACAGGATATGAAGCGAAATCTCGTAAGAACAACATGTTACAATCTGGCTTTTCGGCCAGAATCTTCCTCGAATTCACCATATTTCGTCGTAAAAATCTTTGCTGTCATTTGGCTTTCATTTGTATGGAGAATGCCATGCATATCACCCCCACCTGCATGGCACATAACAATTTACAATCACATATATCAGTTGTTTTATTGTCAAATTGTCGAATCAAGAACGAATATGACTATTGCTCAAATTTTATGTTAAATGCACCATGAAGATGGGTGGCTGGGTGGAAAATGTAGAAACTGACTACTATTTGTTATGGGATGTATGAAAACTGATATTCATGACTGTGTAGTGGTGGTGATGCATTTTGAGAATGCAATTGATATTCATCTTTTGCCTAACTTTTGTGTAAGATATGGTATTTGGGCTTATATTTATTTACCTTCTCCATTTTTTCATCATGTTCTATGTTTGTTTCTTTCACGAATTACGTTTCTATCATTTAAGAAATCAATCTTGTGTTCATAGCAAGTTTTTTTTTTTCTTTTTTTGTTAATCAAGAACAAAGCTATTTTATGGAAGGTAGAAAAAGTATATAAAGGAGATTTCTTGTCTTGTTCATGATAGGTCTCTTTACAGTCCTATCTCCCCATCGAGAATTTTGACACTTCTATCAAGAACGTTAATCGTTGACAAAAAAAAAAAAAAAAATTCAAAACCAATATTGGACTTCAAATTTATATTATATTAATGGTATGTATTTAATAAACTTTTATATTTTTTTAATTATTAATACTAATATTTTATTAAGTATCACTTCAGTTAAATAATTAACATTAAATCCACATTTGTTGTATAAAAACAATAAATAAATAAAGGCAGGGGTAAAATGGTCAGAATGAGAAAGAACGTTAAACCCTGCAGGCTGCAACGCCAAACCCTGTTAGATCGGCGGTGTTTAGTAATGGAGATGAGCGATTAATCGTCATCTCTTCCATTCATCAATGTTTTCTGCTACTCGAAGGCTCTGTTTCACTAGGGTTTCTACTCTCCTTCTATCAAATCGCTACAAGTATCGTCTCTCTCTCCTTCGCTTTCTTTCCGTTGCATTTGGTTGCTGGGTGCATTGAATTAGGTTCTTATTTCCATGTTGTGGCTTCAGTTATAGAGTCTCAGGGGAGCCAGTTTGGCGCTTCGTCTCTCGGGCAGTCATTCAATCGCCATTTCCTTTTTTTTTTATAATCGATTTGATTGCTTCCTATATTTTCTTTGAGAACCCTAATGAATTTCCTCTCTTTCGGTTTTCTAGTGTGTTTTCTTTTCCCTTGTTAAGAAATTTATACAGCTTTTTGAAAAACTCGCTTTCTCCTTAAGTCTATGCTTTTATTGTTTTTTTCATTCCCTTTGATGAACTGCGTTAAAAAAGTGCATCCATTCTGCTATTGCTTATGGAATTCATCTCTTGGAAATTTTCTCAACCAGAGCGAAGGTTTGGTTTTCTTAAAAAAAGATCATGATTTTACTTTTTAGATATGACGCTCTTTCATAGTTGAATCTGCTCAGGAAATATATGACATTATTTAACTTCGTTTGTACTGCTTCTCTCATTTGCCAAGCATCCAATTGAATGCATACTTTGATTCTGTGGGTATTGTTCCTCAGCATATATCCAAGGCATTTAGATGTAATAATAGCATCCACTTTATTCAATGCAGTATGAACAAAGATTCTGATAGGATATAATTTTTTTTAATGTGTGCAGCAATGTCGTATCATTAGCAGATTTTCATTCAGAGATTGCTTCAAGCAATGTGGCCCTTAGAAGCATTCGTAGTGAATATGTATTGCCTTCTAAATCAAAGGTTGTTGGTTCTTACAATGGGTTGTCCCGTTGTATGTCGACATCAAGGGGAAGGAGTATGCGTAGTAAGGTGGAGAGGAGAATGAGGAAAGAGTCTGGTAAGACCTTAAGGGAGATCCGAAGAGCTAAGAAAATTAAGAAAAAGCTGATGACAGAGGAAGAAAGGCTCCTTTACAACCTCAAAAGAGTATGCCATTTCGAAGTTATAATCTATGTTGTCGATTTTGATGACTTACTTACATCTGTTTTTAATGTCGATGAATATTGTGATTGAAGAGATATTTTATGAATTACAGCCTTCTCTGGGAAATTTGAATTTGACATTTGATGTTCAATTTAAGTCAATATACTGCTGCCTTTGTTTTAAATAAAAACATAATTCTACACGCACACAATTTATAAATTTGATTGATTAGTATGACCACATTTGTCTCATATCTTTCATAGGCCAAGAAGAAAGTAGCATTACTTTTACAACAACTCAAGAAGTATGAGCTCCCAGAGTTGCCACCCCCTCGTCATGACCCAGAGCTCCTGACCCCCGAACAGCTTCAAGCTTATAAAAAAATAGGCTTTAGAAATAAGAATTATGTTCCAGTTGGTGTTCGTGGAGTGTTTGGAGGAGTGGTCCAGAATATGCATCTCCACTGGAAGTTTCATGAGACTGTGCAAGTGTGTTGTGATAACTTCCCCAAAGAAAAAATCAAGGAAATGGCAACCATGCTTGCAAGACTTAGCGGTGGAATTGTTGTGAATGTACATAACGTGAAAACAATCATCATGTTTCGTGGAAGAAACTATCGTCAACCTAAAAATTTGATACCAATCAACACCCTTACTAAGAGAAAGGTACGCATGCTGGATCACAGTGTTTCTTCTCTCAGTTTCTTTGCCTTGTTTTTAAAAATAAGTACTTCTTTTGGGTTGCTCCCTTCTCCCCCCCCACCCATCCACACACACACACACCATATTTCTTGAAAACGGATAGGCTGAATTTTTGTCCCTTAATTTTATGGCAAACTTCATTCTGTATTCTTTTGAAAGCTTGGTTTTAGATCTTAACTCTTTCCTGGCCACTATGTTAGTCCCTTTGGTGAAACTGACTAGATTTGATTGAGTAAACTGACTAACTAGATTTGGTGGAAATTATTTCTTCCATTGGGTGAATGGAGATCATAATTAATGTGGTAGGATAACGGAAGTCAAGAAAACAGTAGAATAACAGTTGTTCGTTCTCTTACGTAGGCGTTATTCAAGGCCAGATTTGAACAAGCTCTCGATTCTCAGAAGCTAAACATAAAGAAGATAGAACAAGAGCTCAGACGTAAGGGTATAAACCCAGAGGATCCAGTTGCTATGGCCAGCATCCAGAGAGTAGCTTCAACATTTTTTAATGCCATTGACAAAAAAGAAGGTACCCCGTATGTCTTCTACGGTGATAAGCAGACAGTGACAGAGATCGAGCGTAACATGGAAGAAGAGGAATCTCATAGTGACAGTGACCAGGAAGAGTTAGACAGATTCATAGCTGAGATAGAGGATGCAGCAGATCGAGATTGGGTTGCTGAGGAAGCAGCAGAGAAAGAAGAGCTTAGCCAAATTAGGTATAGGAATAGAGAAGAACACGGTGGGAGATTAAGAAAATCCGATATGCGTACAAATAACAGTTCTGATGACGAGATTGAAAAGCCAAGTGTTTGGAGACAGCGAGATAGTAAGCAAAGATTATACAATAGTGAGGAGGAAGATGATGAACATGCAAATGAGGAGGAATGGGATTCTGATGATGGTCAGAATGCTAACAATCTTGACAGCAATTCAGATGATTCTGATGGAGCTCATGGGATCATCAAATCGACTCGAGGAGCTGGAGGGAGGCATGATTTGGCCAAAAATAGAAGTTTTAAGAGAAATGTTGAGCCCTTTGTCAGAAAAAGGATGGATTCAGAAGGTTCTGAGCCTGAAACTATGCTTAGTGATCTTGAAAGTGCCATGTGGCAATCAGAAGAAGAGGAAGAAGATGAAGAAGATGACATGAAAGTTTTAAGCTGCGCAAATGATGATTACAGGAGCAATGAAGATGATTTGCATCACATCAAGAAAGATAAGAAGAATAATAAGCGGAATGATTATGACAGTAGCATTGATGAATCCAATGAAGCTTACGATAGATATGAACACGCAGACACTAAAAGAAAGGAGAATAGAATGAGAAAATCAAAGAATAGTTACAACTTTGTATCTAAAAATACTGATTCAGGAAAGGCATTGTGGGATTCAGACGAAGAAGATGAATCAGGGACATCGAGACCACAGAGACACGATTACTGGAGTGGTAGTGATGAAGATGATTCTCGTAGAAAATAGATAAATAGACAGTAAAATGGATGAAATTTATGGAAGAAAACCATGGCTGCAAACTTGGTGCAATAATCTTCTGTTGATTCAATGCCCTGTCTGATTGTGTGCGAGAGAAAAGGGCACTTTTTGGTAAGTTTGGTCGCAGTAGCCCCATGAAACAAACGATTTTACGGTAACTTAAAGATGATTCATTTTTATCTACTGCGATTGTTCATCATTTTTCAGTTTAGACTTCTTCTGCTGATGCTTTTGATACTGTTAGTCCAAATAATTGTTGCTGCAATGTCAAAAGATTAGCACCATGGTGCTCGTGCCCGTGTTCGTGCTCGTAAAATAGCCATAGACAGAACTGAGAGAGACCAAAAAGGCCATCTAAGATCGTAGAATTAAGCTAGAATGGAGAATGTTAAGAATCCAAAATGTAAGAGAGAAAACTACTGTGCTTTAAGGATGTGGCTCTTATTCTAGTCATGGCCTTTTTTTTCTTTTTTTTATATCAATGAATTTTTAATTTTCCTTTCCAGCCTATTGGTTTAATGCTTGTGGATGCAAAAATTTTAGTCGGGTCACATGGGATCATATCTTTTTAGGGCTCCCCTGAAACGCTGGAAGAAAAAATTCATTGTTAAGTCCTTAAAGCAACAAGCAAGATTCATCTGTGTAGCCTTTGCTGAAATGTGAATTGGTAAACTAGGGCAAACACTTAAAGAGATATTCGTTGAATTGGTAAACTAGTTCAAACACTTGAAGGAAATATTTTTTTTGTAGACTTCAATAGTGCACATAAGGAAGATTGAATTATACTCTGAGAAGTAAATAGAGCCAACTTATCTATAATCATTCTATACGAAAACGATTTTGATACTTTAAATTAGTTATCCATTCTGAAGCCAATGTACAAGACGAAACGACCATTTAGGTCCGATTCGGATCTTCAGCCAGACTGACTTTCAAACCTAATAACTTCCCATTCTTCTGACCGAACCGCTCTTTGCTTCACCCATCCATCCTATTTGGTCAAATACCCGCACCACTCTCTGACCAGATGGGAAAGATGGAAAACCGACTTTGATACTTTAAATTAGTCTTAATATTAGTGATTACTCCATTAAAATCCATAAGTAAGAATCCACCATGTCAAGTGCCACCAACCAACGTGGAAGGTGATGAAGTCAACTCATCTATCTACACAATTATTAGATTCTTCCTCCCAAATAAACATGTTTGAATTTAATATATGTGAGATAAAATATTACAAAAATAACAACTAAAAATAATTATAAATGCAAAATAAAATTTCATTAAAATTAATAACCGATATCTATCGAATAATCAGTTATGAAAATTAATAATTATTACACAAAATAAAAAGACAATTGGATTATTATTATATTATAATAATAATTATTATTACTAAAGTCAATAAGTGTTGATCAAAATAATTTTTTGAAGAACATTATTCATAGTATTTTTGGAAAAATGGGTTACCCACTCAAAGTTTTCATTTTAATATATAAAGGCATAAAGAGAGTGGAAGATCAATTGAATTTTGAAGTGGGGAGGCTGAAAATCGTTGACCAAAACCCACTTTTTTATTTGAATGGTAACAAATTGTTTGGAAATGAAATTGAACTTAGGTTTGAGAATTAGAACAATCAACAAGCATTTTACAGCTATGACTATGATAGTCTTGCATTGTTGAAAAGGTTCTTGGCATAACTTGTGGGAAACTCTAAGCTTTTCGTCTTTTCACTTTTTCGGGTTAAGTCAATAGTTAGTTACTTTACGAACCCTTTGACTTTTATGATTTTCTTTTTCTCAAAAAGGAAATTCAAACATTTACATAAAAGTATACGTTTCAACGAGTTGAATTAAACTTAAAGTTTGCAGATAAAGTTGCCAACCAGCAATGAAAGTGAAAACAGCAGATAATAAAGATGTTTTTATTTTTCTACCTCTGGGAACTTTATAGTTCGGTGGAATGGAAGATTCTTTGGTCTTTAGGGAGAGTGGTGGGCACCATGATTGAATGCTTAGAGGAAGAAATGTCCACATGCTTCCCACTTTCCATCACAACCTCACGTGATTTCATCCAAAGATCCCACATGAAAAAGAGAACATGCGTCAAAGAAGATGCTAGCCTCAAAGAGGATTCTGGCCTCAAATAGAGGTAGATGGTGAGACTTTATATCGATTGAAAAGGGGAACGAGTGCCAACGAGGGCGCTGGGACCCGAAGAGAACTAGATTGTGAGATCCCCACATTGATTGGAGAGGGGAACGAAGCAAATCTCTCCCCAGCAGCACGTTTTCAAACCCTTTAGGGAAAGCTTAAAAAGGAAAGAAAGAACGACAATATTTACTAACAGTGAGCTTGAACTGTTACAAAACTAAGGGTAAACTATTCTTGGCGCTACGACTTAAACCAGGACCAAACAAAATTGATTAGGTCGGTTTTCTTGGTTCTTTAGGTTTAAACTTGAATCCCAAAGAGGTACAGGAAAACAAGAAGAACAGTATGCATTTTCAGAGGTCACACCACAAATTACACATTAAGAAGAGAAAAAAAAAGGAGAAAACAGATATCTAAGACCATTAGCATTTCTATTCACTTCCAGAGAAAACCATTGAGAAAGGAACAAATGAGCACTGTGACAGTGTTCTAAGATCAATACAGAGAGAGATGGTGGAAATTACAGTGTTACCTAATAAGCAATACCTATAAGACAAGCTTGGAAATGTGATTCAACTTTGAAGACATATGGTGGTTTGTGCCTAATATAACCCAATATAGCAATTACAATCAGTTTCCTCAGCTGCAACAGTATGGAGCCTCTGCCCTCAGTTTCCATTTCAGCCTCGCCTCAACTTCATTGGACACACAACCTTTAACTAACTCCACATTACAGCCATCAAATTTCAAAATAGGTATCTGTTTATGTTCAACATTTACAAAGTCATTTCTTCGTTCTTGTTCTTTCATAATTTAGCCACTTTCTCTTCTGCAGTTACCTGGTAACAAGTATTTGTACTCCTGAGCATTGTTTAGAAGGAATGATGGGAGATGAACGGCAGAGTAAGACCGAGGGATCGGTCCCATCTTCCCAATTATGTCCCGAAACGTGTACTCTTCTGGAAGCATGTCGAATAGGTCTTCTCCTTTGCATATTTTGTCCTGAATTCTGATGGGGTTCAAGTAATGAGAAAATCTTACTCTATCATAATGGCTGTATGCTTTCATCTTGAATATGAACTCACTGATACGGCGAAAGCAAAAGCTACAATGCCACCCCGAATCTGATAAGATTTCGTCGGATTGGCGATAATGAGCATACCGTGTTTTACCATGTTTGTACTGATGGACAGAAGCTCTCCAGCTCTTGTCATCTGCATAAAACTCGAAGGAGTACAGGTAGTTCCTTAGTCGCAGATGGAGTATGGGCGGAGTATTGTCGCACCACCTCAAGAGGTTTATCGTGTGAGCGCTTGGGATCTCGTCGACGTCAGACATGATCAATAAGTCATCATTCTGTATCCCTGCAATCCTAAGAAGTTGATCCAAAGCCAATCTTTGATATGCCTCTTCAACAAATGGATTCTCTCCTTTCTTAAACCTTCCCCCTATCATCCCATAGGTCAACCGTGGCTCAATGAAGCTAAAGCGCTCCCTGTTGTTTGCAAAAGCCAACTGCTTTGGCAGACCGGTGAACGTAGAGTTCGACTCGAGAAGCACAAACTGACTCACATAAGGATACAGTTCGTTCCATCTAACGGTCAGGATATCAACTTCATTACTAAACAGAACGGCATCGAAGACTCGTCTCGGCGATTCACGCATTTCCCAACCATGAAGTTTGCAGAGAGACTCCATTGATACATTCTCATGATAGTAATGAGGGATTTCATTAAATGGCTTAGGAGGAGACTCCCATAAGGGTCTAAGGAAATAAGAGATCTTCTGGCCATGGAGATATATGAACAATATCAAGAGTGGAACAGCGAAAAAGAAAGAAAGTAGTGTCTTCAAATCCCATCCTCGAAGAATACATCGAAATCTAGACAAGATAAAAGCTCCACGAGGCCCCTGGTACAAACAACAACAACGACAACAACAAACATTGAAGAACATAATCAAGGATCAAAGGACATGTCGATCTAAAAGATTCAAGACACCAATTCATTTCCAGATGCAAAAACAAGAGGAAAATTAAGAGTGGGGACGACAGGACGTTGAAAAACGAAGCGATTCGTTTACTAAGGTGAAATTAGAACACCTAGAAAAGGAAATTTTAGCTATAAATTGAAAAGGACAGCAAAATTTGATTGAATCCCAAATCAATGCACACTTCAAATCAAACCATTGTGGTCATAAACAGAACGAACACGAAGAATAACGATCATTAGACAATTACAGATAACCGTACCTTTCTCGACATTCATGGGTATTTCACGAAGGACAAGTTCAATCAAAAGGGTTTAGAAGAAGGAACAGAACAAACAAGTTTCTTATCCCAAAAAGTCGAATACAGAAGATTCAAAACAAGCGAAGAAACAGAAACAGAGAGGATTGAACTAACAGACCTGGCCACAAACGTCTTCACAAATATCATCGGTCTTCTTGGAGCTGTAATACCCATCAGACATGATAAACAACAAAATACTCGTAAAATTACAGAAAATGCGGGATAAATCCTCAAATTCTCAATCAAAACTCCACAAAATCAGATCCTAGAGGGTGAGATTAAGAAAAGAAAAAACCCCCCACAAAAGAGGCGAAGCAAAACAAAAAATGGATGAGATATTTTGGAGCAGTGGGTATATAAAAATGGAAATGGGGCTTAGTTTAAACGCTTTGATTCATCGCCGAAATAGCGCGGTTCTAGCCGTTGGTGGGCCTTTTGATGGCTCTCCGCTGTTTCACAAAAGCAACTCTAAATGCCAGAATTCCAGAGGTGAGAGAGATAGGCCGCAAAAGAGAGGACTGAAAGATTGATATACAGAAATGGTGCTTAACCTCAATTTTCTTTTTTTTTTTCTTTTTTTTCTTTTTATTTTTATTTTTATTTTATTTTATCCCTCAAATTTCCGAAAAATCCCAAAAATTCAGAAACCTTTTCGACAAAAGGGAATATCTTGTGTGCTCTCGTCTTGGTCTCTTTCTAACCGTTGGATCCAATCCCAGATGCTGATCCAATGGACTGCCAGCTAAGGGGATATTTGGCAAACCGTTATATATTATTTTTCTTTTATTCCATTTAGAATTAAATTAATAGTTACGAAAATCAACTCATTCTACATTGCATCTCCAGATATTCGAAAAGTTTGTTCTTAATTAAATTAAGGGAATATTTTTCTTTTATTATTATTAAATTTTTTATCTGGGGTTGAAATTGTATTCTATAAATTTTAGGATAAAAAATGCATTTTTAAAAATTTTAAATACTAAATAACAAACAAATTATTCAAAGTGACACGGGTACCACGTTGTTATGTGTTATTATTATTTTATAAATTATTGGCATGTGCTTTTGTCTTACGAGAGGGTGTTTTTTCAGTCTAAATTATTCAATTCATGTTAGTACGTGGAGATAATATTTATTTTTAAAAGTAATTAAATTACGAAAAGAAGCGAAATATTTAACATAAGATATTTGTCAAATAAAACGAGGAACGGGAAACTTGTCGTTTCTTCTTTGTTGGTTGCATAACTCAAGGCTACTTTTCTTTTTCTTTTTTAGGTAACTTTTTCTTGTTGCCTTTTTACTAAAATATTCATAACTGGTTGTTACTATATTAATTTATTTTAATGTCTAATTTTAAACCAAAGTTTTTACATGTAAACTTATCATATTGTATAATTTTTATTTATAGTTTAATTTAAAAATCTATTAAAACTCATTAATTTCAACAAAGGTAAAATAAAATTGTGAATAATTTAGGGGTTAAAAACATGAATGCATGTTAAAATTAAGGCGGGCACATTAGATGCCATGTGGATTCAGCTGACGTAGGATGGGCACGTGTTAGACCCGTTACCAACAGAAGTTGGGTCCGCTGTGTTTGTCAAGCGAGCTCTTCTTTGACAGCTAAGTCCACGTGGTTTTGGCTATTGTGGGGATTGTGAAATCTTAGTACTCTTCCGTTGACTTGTTCTCCCCATTCCCCTTTCTCATTTCTTATCTGTAAATTTAATTTTTAATAGTTAATTAGCTTTTTTAATTAATTGTTACTCCAAGAGGCACCAAATTTTGTGGTTTTTTTTAATATAATAATTCAACTTTTTCTTGGTCCAAACACATTTAAATGAATATTTATATGAGTTATTTCTATACTAAAAAAAATATCTAGATTTTTTAAAAATAAATATATAAATCATACATCATGCATCTGACGTTAGTTTGAATGATGCAAAATTATTGACTTTTTATATTTTTATTTAAAGAGACTTTAAGAATATTAAAGTTTATTTCAAAATAACGATGAGAGTCATATTTAATTTTTAATTAAAAAAATAGTTAAAAATAGAAAAAAACAAATAAAGGCAAAGTTTATTTATATTTTTAATTCAATTGATGACAAAAGGAGTTTAGAAAAACAAAACTATATTTACCATTATTATATGAAATAGATATATACATATGTGTTAATAATAGAAGTCAGCCCATAATTGTAAAAATGGATCGGTAGGAGAGTGTTATGCCTTAGAGGGAAGCACCTGTGCGAGCAATGGTGGACGAAGCGGTAGCGAAATTGTCAGCTTGAGTAACACAAATATTGGTGAAAATTCAATGCCCCCAAAATTGAAAGGTTCCTCTACAAAGTTCGTCTGCGGAGGGTGAGTCAAAGCCTAAGATTAAGTCGAAAGACCTAGTCGGGCTAAAAGATGGTTAACGATTCAAGAACACAAGGTACCCCTATTTTTTCAAGGTAAGAAGGGTAGAGAAAATACCTCGAGCCAATAACTTTTAGATCTAATTTTATTTTAAATAATCATCGATTACTTTTTACAATATTTGTGATTTATTAATTGAATTATTCTACATGAACGCTTACTAAGATAATTTTTTAATTGAAAAAAATGTATTTGTGATAATTAGCGTTTGAAAAATGTACTATAATTAAATATTTTATTATCTAGTTATTAAAAAAATAGTTCATAATAGTTGATGAGTTTGGTTAATTATATATTAATCATTAATACAGATTTTATTAGTAAAATGTTTAATAATTTTAATGTAATTTCTTGAAAAAATATTAATTGTGAGAATGCGTATAATTCAATACTCAATTCTAATAACGTTTTATGGAGCAAATATTATCATTGTTATTTCAAATATGAACAAAAATTAATTTTAGAACCCGTTTTATTTAATGGCAAATTTGTCCTTTTTGTTATATGTGGGCCGGGAACGTTTTTGTCTGAAGGCCCAAAATCTCAATCACAGGCCTGAATAAATGGGCCTTAAACTTGTCTTTCCCATCGAAGCCCAGCTCTTCTAATTATAATTACAGAAATCCATAATATATATAAAATGAATTAAAAAAAACCGAAAAATAAGGCTCCGTATTTCTGTTTTGGTCAAAAGACACAGAGCGCTCGTGAAGGAAATAGCAATACCACTCCATCGCTGTCAACCGGAAATCGCCAGACGCCGAGATCAGCCACTCTGTTTCTAACTTCTGGTTCGTTTCCTTTCTTCTAATCGGGATTCTGTTCCCTTTTGGGCGGCTATTTCTTCGATCGATTTCATGTATCGTTGCATTTTTTTCATCTCTAGGATTTTTAATGATTGGGTTAGAGCTCTCACTATTAGGGATTGCGTGTTAGACATTTCCGAAGGTTGTATTGGGTTCGGGGCGATTGCGCCGGCTTCTGTTTCTGGATTTTTGAGATTCTTACTCGAATATGGATCTGGTTTCTGGTTACAAGGTGATCTCCTTCTCCTCTTTGTCCTAATTTTCGTGGATTACGAGGTTTAGAGTAATAATGTGGGGCTTTTTTTTTTGTTGTTGTTGTTTATACGTTTATAGCATTGTGTTTTATCTTTGTATTTAAATAATCTTCAATTGGTTTTCTTCTCCTGTGTAATTGATTGCGTTGTTCGTGTAGGGTATGGTTGAGCTTGTTTTCGGTAATGAGAATTCTTCATCCAATGAAGATAGGTAAGCAGATGCCACGTGCTTCTAATAGGATGATGGATAAGTTGCATAACGTGCGCTTGCCCCAACTGCTAATTCCTGTCCCTGAATCTTAATGTTTACATTTACTGTAACTTTTCGTATATATTATGGTTAATTGTGTTGCCCCTTTCCATAGCTATGTTGAACGTGTATTGGATCGCATTAGCAATGGTCAGCTTGCAGAGGACAGGAGGACTGCCATGGTGGAGCTTCAGTCTGTTGTAGCTGAAAGTCGTGCTGCCCAGCTAGCTTTCGGTGCAATGGGTATGTGCTTGTGCTTTGATTTTCATCGAACTTTACTTATATGGATTATGTGAAATTTATAAATAAAAGATATATTTCATATGTTTTTGTAGGATTTCCTGTGCTCATGAGTGTTCTGAAGGAGGAACGAGACGATGTTGAAATGGTTGCAGTTCCTTAACTGTCCTTTGCTTCCCTGTTGTTGAGAAATTAAATCTTGCTTTATGACGCCTAGTTATGCTTTCATTCTGGAAAAAAAGTATATGTTATTGCCTGTTTCAAGAAGTTTTGGAGGAATTTAAAGATAATATTATATGGTAATTCTATGGTTATTTCTATGCAGTGAAAACTTTAATAAATTATTATACGCTACTAGTTTACTCAATTGCTTCTGTTCTAGTTCAATTTGACCAGCTGCACGAAGTCATTATTTATTTATTTATTTTTTAATAATTTTTTTATAATTATACTCTCAACACTGTCTGTCTTAGTTGGAGAGCTTTTGTTATAATGTTCTCTTGTGTATATTCCATCTATCACTGCAATTTTTTATGTCTCAAAAAGAAACTTACTTTTAAACTTTTTAGAATGTCTAGTAATATGTTCCATTTCTTGAGTCCAGGTTCGGGGGGCCCTGGAAACTCTCGTGAGTGCATTAACTCCTATCAATCATGCTAAAGGGTCCAAGGATCAAGTCCAACCAGCTCTGATGAACTCCGATTTGCTTTCAAGGGAATCAGACAGCATCTCTCTTCTTTTGAGTCTTTTGGTCAGTATTCCTCTTATTAAATATATTTTGATATCTATAGGTTTATTTATGCATTTGTGCTACTCAATTCCATATGTGATCACTTTTCCCCTCCCTTCTTTGGGTTTCTTTCTGAACTTTTGCAGTCAGAAGAGGATTTTTATGTCAGATATTATACTCTTCAACTGTTGACAGCTCTTCTTACGAACTCTCCCACGAGGTATATTATTTACTCAGTTTGTTAGTTTTATTTTATTTCTCTTTTTCTACTTTTTATAGTTTTCATTAATTGAATTGTGGACTTTCCCCTTAAGGCTGCAGGAAGCCATTCTCAGCATTCCTCGTGGTATAACACGACTTATGGACATGCTTATGGATCGTGAGGTATACTTTTGCTAGCAGATACATGAAATTACATTTGATTACCCCCACCACCAATCAAATTAAAGAAAAGAAAAAATTTGGCATGGGTCTCTCTGAACTTTTTTAATCTTCTATCTTGAAAGATCAACTCTTCAAATAACATTTATTTTTCTCCAAATAATCCATCAATATTTTCACTGAGTGGAATACCTTGCCACATGGTATCACATTTTCCCCCTCACGTTTCCTGCTGGTATTTGTATTTGGTAATTCCAATACCTGTTTAAATAACTAGTTAGTTTGAAAACAGTGCTGACTTATTTTCAAAATATCGGCACCAATATTAAACTGAACGAATATATTTATAATGGAAAAATTAAAGCCATGCTAAATAGTGTTATATTGACTTCAGATTTATGATTAATTTTCTTTAATAAAAACAATGGGAGTACAATATTGTCCTTTTTGTAAGACACCTTTGGGTGCTGGGGCACTATGAAATTTGTTTCCCTCTAAAAAAAACAATTGGGGCAGAATTGTAAAGAGGATATCATATGATATTTCCATAATGGTCAACAGGGAAGAGAAAAAAGGTACATGAACTTTGCTAGAACGAGTTCAAATCTTGTGGCGGCCACCTATCTCGATATTAAAATGTCTTTTTAGAAGTTTCTTCTTGACAACCACATGTAGAGTTAACGTTGTTGTCCTATGAGATTAATTGAGATAGACATAAGCATGTTGACCACTTATGGATTTAAAAGAAAATATATCATAGGGTGTGAGGACTTGAACTTTTCAATTAGAAGTAAAATGTTGAACATATAGACTCTGGTGTGGGAAAGCATAGATGTTTTTACCAGTGGACACTCTTTTGGTGCCCCTGAGAATAATATTTCTTTGCTTAATTTCTCTCCACTGAACTTTCATTGCATTTGGAGCTACAACGAAAAGTAATTAAAAGCTTTATTTCTATACCATTCTTATATTAGAATCATTCATTAAAATATTGTTATGGTATCCTTTTAGGTTATACGGAATGAGGCGCTGCTATTGCTTACTTACTTGACCCGTGAAGCTGAGGTTTGATCTTTCTTCAGTTATATGGTTTATAGTTATTTTTGTACTTAAATATCTTTCTCGATGAGAATTTTTGTATTGAAATATCAAAGTTGTAAGTATTTAATAATTTATAGTTTTATTTATCCATTAATAGTTGACATTATTATGTAAAATCTATCGCACATTTTTCCCCCAAAGAACAATATTTTGGACTCAAGCTTGATTTCTAGTTAATCAATAATTAACCATTTTCCATAAAATAAAATTATATTTTGGAGAAACGAATTAATTCCATTATGTCTAAGAATAATATTTTTAACTTATGATACTACATTTTAAATTAAAAAATGAAAAACTTGTAGTTGTAAATTTAGTTTACCTTTCTTTAAATATACTTAAAATTTATTTATGTAATATTAATTGTAAGAATAACTTATCATAGAATTGGGTAGTTAAATTGAAAAGGTCTAGATTAGACTAAACAAGGTAGGAAGGCTTGAAAGGAATTCAATAGCTTCTTCCCTAAAATCTCTTTCTCATGTATGATATAGATTTAAAATCCATACTTTATTAATAATGGTTCGAAAGGCGACTTGGCCTTCACTAACCAATAATTCTATTGTATGTTAGGAAATTCAAAAAATTGTGGTTTTCGAAGGTGCATTTGAGAAGGTTTTTAGCATCATTAAAGAGGAAGGAGGTTCTGATGGTGGTGTTGTTGTGCAGGTAGTTTATGAATGAAAACTTCATTTTCTTTACCTTGTGTGCATTATCGTTGTTTTTCCTCTTCTGGGATCTATTGTTTTTTTCATGTGATAAAATATGGTCCCCATTTTTTCCTTTTGCTCAAAAGTTCATGACCTTTCTCACATTTGGAAATGATAGCCTGAAACTTTCCTATCCCTTTGAAAAACTGATCTATTTTTTTTCAGAAAATATATTTTTTATTATATTTCTTCTTTTTCAAAATTAAGTTGAATTTGTGTAAATGTTGAAATTTTAAATCATTTTGGAGAAAAATATTGATCACTTGCCACTTACACCCACTCTCAATTTTGACGAAGAAAATGTTATAGAGCTCTTGAACAACTCACTCAAGGTTTTGATGTTGTGTGTTAGAGAATTATAAATTAATTTTAGTAATAGTTAGTAATAGTTATTAAATAGTTTTCTAGTTTAATTGTTTTAGTTATTTAGGAAAGTGATGAGTTCTCTATAAAAAGAGGGTTTGTGGTTGGAAGTATACACTAGACTTTTTGGAGGAAATGCTAGACTTCTTAGGGAGAGCGTTTGGGCCTCTTTCTCATACGTTGGTCTGTGGGAAGTCATTATGCTTGACATAATTTTGATCTCTTCTGGTCATTTTCTCAAGAACAAAGTTTTCAATTCTGTGTACTGATATGTTTGACACATTATTTTAATTTGCCAAGAATTTCCTGGTGATAGAAATATATTGACTTTGCTATGGGTTTAATTTTTAGTACATTTTAAACAGGATTGCCTAGAATTGTTGAGCAACCTTCTAAGGAAAAATGCATCAAATCAGGTGTGCGGCTTTTTTCCACTGTATTTTGTTAATATCTTGCTTTTTGTTTATTAGTTTTTTCAAAAGGGTTTAAGAATGTTATACTCAGGTATTGCTGAGGGAGACTATTGGATTTGATCCGTTAATATCAATTCTTAAGTCAAGAGGAAGTACTTACAGTTTCACACAACAAAAGGTTAGATAATTGTGCACTTGTATATCACATGAAGTCATTTTTATTGTTATGTCCATGAAGTCTTATCAGTGACTTTTCTTGAAACATCTTGCCAGTAGACAGTAAATCTACTCAGTGCGTTAGAAACACTAAACTTGCTAATAATGGGAGATCCCAAGGTTGATCCTGCAAAAGATGGAAATAAGCTGACTAACAAAACAACTCTGGTTCAGGTTTGCAATAGAAAACAATTACTTTATCTATGTTTTCTTCAATTGAAAAACTGGGGTTCTCTGATGAAGAACTTTCTCTTTGCCCTTAATTTTTTTTTGCAGAAAAAGGTTTTGGATCATCTTCTACTGTTAGGTGTTGAAAGCCAGTGGGCCCCTGTTCCTGTCCGTTGTACGGTAAGACAGCATACTATCTGTCAATCATATACACACAAACACTTTCATCTTATGGACTTACACTGATGGACGGAAACATGTCTAGAAATTAGTATATTGTTTATTTCTCTAGCTGCTTTGGTTTTTTGCCCCAACGATATTGATTAATGTAATCTTTTGCCTCTAGTTATTAAAATCTATTAGCAATTTCACAGAAAATACAGAATTCATTTATTTCACTGCTATAAGACTTTTCAGTTGTCAATATTTTTTTTTTCTAGGATGATTGTTGTGGTGCACTTCTGCATAATAATGTTTTCATTGTCTTTAGGAACTGAAGCTGAAGCTTCTCTCTCTCTCTTACTTCTTGTAGCTTTTACGGCACCTACCTGGATTCATTCTTGCTCTTCAACTGGAATTTGTCTTATCTACACTATTGATATGATAATGTTAGGAACGCCTATGATGCAGAGATCTGCTCAGATTTCGATATTTCTATTTCTGTGCAGTTATAGTTTCACAAAGCTTTTGTGCCTACAAATATGTGCAGGCATACATTAGATAAGAGTTTTCTGTGGCTTGTTCTTCAATACATTACTCGATTTGTTACTGTAAGCCTAATTTTTGTAACCATTAGCTGTTATTTACAGCCGTGGAAATGCATAATTTTTATCGTGGTTGTGTGACAGAGGACCTGCTACCTTGTTAACTATTGAACTATGTCATTATAATAACCATTCTGAGTTCGCTTAGAGATCTATGGAACAAGTGATAAAGCTCAAATACCTTCGAGATCATAAAGTTGAGTTATGGGGTTAATTGAGATGTGCATAAGCTGGGCTAAATGCCATGGTTCTCCAATAGAAAAAAAAAAAAGGAAAAAAGATAGGTCAATCTATTAGATGCTCAAATATCAAATTTTCTTTATTTTAGCTTACTTTAGTTTGTTTGCATTTAGCTATAACTGATGCATGAGTGGGCACCAGTTAACCATTTAATATATTTATTTTCCTGCATACTGTTAGGCATTACAATGCATTGGCAATCTGATCACTGAGCATCCCAAAAATCTTGATGCTATTGCTAGCAAATTCCTTGGAGATGATGTGCAAGAACCTGCCCTCAATTCAATTCTTCGGATCATTTTGCGGACATCAAGTACCCAAGAATTCTTTGCTGCTGATTATGTTTTTAAGTGCTTTTGTGAGGTTATTTTTGCCTTAACTTTTTATTTTTTCTTCACAAAAAATATAATGGATTTTCTTCCATATTTATTTTGTTTTTTTTTTTTTTTTAATTTCAAAATTCTACTATGTTATTATTCTTTTTAACATGTTTTCGGAATCAGAAAAACTCTGATGGGCAAACAATGTTGGCGTCCACTTTAATTCCTCAACCACAATCAATGATCCATGCACCACTTGAGGAGGATGTTAACATGTCATTTGGAAGGTTTATTCACAAATCCATCCTGCATTGTTCTTTGGTGTCCAATTAAATGCACCCTTTCTTTTGGTTACTGCTGTAGAAGATGAGTTGAAAGTCGATTAGTTTAGTTAGATGACATATTCTAGTTTTTGGTGAATGATAATATCTGAATAAGTTTTTCTTGCAGCATGCTGCTTCGCAGTCTTACTTTGAGCGAAAACGATGGCGATCTAGAGGTAATATATGTTTTAATATCAAAGAAATTCTTAAACGTTTTATATGGTGGGAGTGTCTGCATTTCAAAGTATCATAAGTTCTCGGATATTCCCTAAGGGACACATAGCATGAGCTCTATTATTGACACCTGGGTAATATATTTGCAGACATGTTGCAGAGCTGCCAGTGTTCTTTCTCACGTAATTAAGAACAACAGTCAGTGCAAGGAAAGGGTATGCAACTAGGTGCCTTTCATTCTAATTTTTTTTATTGACTGTAAAGCATGAATGTTTGGTTTGCGTAACTACTGCATGAATGAAAAGTATCTTTTCAGTTCTCAATTAAAGTTCGGTTTCTTTAAAAATTAATTAAAAAAAAAAAAAAAAAAAAAAAAAAAAAAACTTCCACTAAATTGGTGATGAAAATAAAACTTGAAAATATTTTTTTCTTTTGCTTCTATGTCCCAGGTATTGAAAATAAAACTTGAAGCACCCATGCATTCCTTGGGAGATCCTGAACCTCTGATGCATCGAATGGTGAAGTATTTGGCTGTTTCCTCTTCTATGAAAAATAGAAATGGGAAGTCAGCCTTGAGCAGCAATTCATATCTTCAACTAATCATATTGAAATTGCTAATCATTTGGTTGGCTGATTGCCCCAGTGCAGTGCAGTGCTTCCTAGAATCACGTCCCCACCTCACATATCTGCTTGAGTTGGTTGCAGATTCTACCGCAACTGTTTTCATGAGGGGTTTAGCAGCTGTTATCTTGGGGGAGTGTGTAATCTATAATAAATCAAGTGATAGTGAGAAAGATGCTTTTACCATTGTTGATACCTTTAGCCAGAAGATTGGGCTTACATCATACTTTCTGAAGTTTGATGAGCTGCAGAAAAGCTTTCTTTTTGCCTCCAAGTCATTAGAACCACGGAAAGTGTTGACAAGGTCTACAGCTGCTAGTATGGCTGAAGTTGAAGATGTTGATGAGGATTCTTCTTCTAATCAGAAAGACGAGGAGCTTCCCATTCTCTCATCTGTTTTCGATTCTCATTTTATCAACACTGTTAAGAGACTTGAAGCAGATATTAGAGAGAGCATTGTTATAGTATATAGTCAACCAAAGAGCAAGGTGGCTGTGGTGCCAGCAGAACTAGAGCAGAGGAAAGGGGAAACTGATGGTGAGTACATCAAGCGGCTTAAAGCATTTGTAGAGAAGCAATGCACCGAGATACAGGTAAACTATTTGCATGCATTGCTTATATTCTTTGTGACTAATTCTTAAATAATTAATAAATTTGGAATGTTATAGTGGCATACTGCTATTGAATTCTATGTTTTTGGCACACTTTTAGGAGCAGAACTCTTGTTACTTAAACTAAGGAATCATTAGTAGCGTACTGTTTTGTTACAGTCTGTATGGGCAAAATTTTGTGACCCAATCTTTATTTAAATTGGAGCTGCTTTTGGATGTGAGTGAAAATTTATCTCCCTCCTTTAACCGGCAAGTTAGATTTTGGCAACACATTGTCTATTGTAGACTCATTTCTAGATCTACATGCTCTTTATATATTGTGCATATCTAGAAATAGAATTTAATCTTTTTTCCTATTCCACCATTATTTAGACCAAGATATGAATGTAACTGTAATCCGATCCATTTCTAGGACCTTCTTGGTAGAAATGCAACTTTGGCCGAGGACCTGTCTAAAACTGGAGGGAGTGAGTCCTCAAGTGAGCAGAGAGTTAGTGGGCCATCCAACCGAGTCCAACTTGAGACGCTTCAAAGAGATCTCCAAGAAGTATCTAAACGGCTGGAACTGCTTAAGGAAGAGAAAGTGAAAGCTGAATCTGACGCATCTTACTACCAAAACCTAGCTAGCAAGATGGAATCTGATCTCAAGAGCCTCTCCGATGCGTATAACAGTCTTGAACAGGCAAACTTCCATTTAGAAAAAGAGGCAAAAGCTTTGAAGAGTGGAGGAGTTTCCATTAGCCCAGATATCGAGGCCATTAAGGCAGAAGCAAGGGAGGAAGCTCAGAAGGAGAGTGAGACAGAACTGAATGACTTGCTTGTGTGCCTCGGTCAAGAACAAAGTAAAGTGGAAAGATTAAGCGCAAGGTTGATGGAGTTAGGAGAGGATGTTGATACACTTCTTGAGGGAATTGGAGATGACCTGGGACTGCCTGAAGAGGTCGACGACGAGGACGAGGACGAGTGATATGCTCCTTGAGAGATGTTCCCGTGCACTTTTTCTCTTTATAGGTCTCTGATTGATTGTGGTTGATCCTCTATTTGTACATTTCTTGTTGAATTGTACAGCTTGAGACTTGTCATTATACTCATTCTGGAGTAGCAGGATGTGTTCTGTTTAAATTATGATGATTCTCTAGAATCCAACTCCTTTGAGTGCTTACTTGCAGCCTATATTATACATATTCCTATCCAAATTTCTGAGTTTTTCCGTAGGAGAGGATGGAATTAACTTTATTGAAAATGAATGGGGAAGTGGTGGAACGTGTGGAACCACATTGAATTTACTCTAGTGTGGCATGAAGCCGCAGATGTCGAGCAGCTCATATGCCGCTAGCTATGCCCTGTTTGGCCTCTCAATTTGGTGAAGGTTTTGTAGTGTATCATGAGCATGAACTAAGGAGTGGTTGAGTAGTGTAGTGTATCATGAGCATGAACTAAGGAGTAGTTGAGCTACTCAAGCAAACCGCCCTACCTAGCTACAACATAGGAATAGAAGGAAAAAGGTTGTGAAGGTGGCCTCGTTATCCACACATTTGGTAAGATGAATGGAGAATCGACCCGAGTTTTCATGAGTGTTGATAAGTCCCGACCCGAGTTTTCATGAGTGTTGATAAGTCCCGACCCGAGTTTTCATGAGTGTTGTTGATAAGTCCTAATTGCCATGAGTTTTGTTGGTTGTAAGTATGTTGGTAAATGATACGATGATAGTTGCAAGCAAATATATTAAATATATATATTTATAAATAAATATATCGAAGGAGATCCATAAAATATAATTGAGGGAAAAAGATGAAATAGTATAAATTTAATCTTCTGTAAAATCCATATTGCGTCTTCTTCATTTCAACAGACAAAGTTCCATCCGACTTCCGAGGACTCTCGACGCGGGAACAAGACGGCGACCCAAACTGAAGTTCCCAAAGAAGAAGAGTGAGAGAGTATAATGGAATCGAAGACATCGTCATCTTCTTCCTCCTCCTCTGTAATTGAGCACGAGGCCTATGCCAGAGTGGGACTACTGGGAAATCCGAGCGACGTTTACTACGGCCGGACCATTTCTTTTGCGTTTTCGAATTTCAAGGCTTCCGTCCAACTCCGGACCTCTGATGAGCTTGTCATCACTCCTCATCCCACCCACGATCTTGTCCAGTTCAGATCCCTTGATCATCTGGTACTTTTTTTCTCGTATGCTATTGAAGTGGTCCATTGATTGGGTTAGATCTGGTTTTTTATTAGATCAGGTTAATTTCTCTGCAATGCATCTGGAGGGGTTTGCAAATAACACCTTGCATTGTGGAGAATTCAATGAGCGATTGAAATTTTAGAATGTCTTTTAAATTTGTGGTTTCTTTTTTCGGTGGCTGATTAATAGTATTTTTGTATTTCCTGTTGTTATTGCTATTTCATTTTTAGATATCTAAAGATGAAATCGCCATAGAATTACATAGCACTATATTTTGTTGATGCGTTGGAATTATTTAAATTTCATTTCATGAAATTCAATTGAGTTGTGATCTTGAAGGTTAGCCAATATGTTAATGAATTCAACGGCGATTAAAATTTGTTAGTTCTTTTACAGGTAAATCGACTGTCCAATGAAGGCTACTATGGTGGGGTGCGATTGCTTATGGCAATTTGTAAAGTTTTTTATAATTATTGCAGAGAAAACGGGATTAATCTTCATGCAAGGAATTTTACTTTGTCTTACGACACTAATATTCCTCGACAGGTATAGTGCCCTGCAATATTGCTGATTCATGTTTATTTGTGGTCATTGAAGTAGATGCTCTTGTTTCATGCTTAGTTGGTAAAATAGCAATGCATTAAGCTTACTAAACCTTTGGTAATGTAGCCAATATGGATTTGTGTTCTTTTAATGGAAATGAAAAAGGTTCCTTCCTGAATTTTTTACTTAATAATACTCAAATTTATAACACCCAAAAAGACCTGCCTATATTAAGCTATAAATGAACTCTTAGATTTGCGTACTTCACTTTGATCTGTGATTTGCACACCAATGCATTCTTGCTTTCCTTGGCTAGTGCATTTTTAATGGTCATTGAGTTGAAGACCAATTATTTCATGATATGATCGGTTCTTTTTAGCCTGCTTGTGTTTGTACCTATGCTAAAACTCATATTCCCTTATTCTGCAAATTGGTTTCTTGACAAGAACCAAATGGCTTACGCTTTGATTTTGACTTTCCAGGCAGGACTTTCAGGTTCCAGTGCTATTGTATGTGCTGCCTTGAGTTGCTTGCTAGACTTCTTTGATGTTAGGCATCTGATTAAAGTAGAGGTCAGACCTAACCTTGTTCTTGCCGCAGAGAAAGAACTAGGCATTGTTGCTGGTCTTCAAGATCGTGTTGCGCAGGTTTACGGTGGCCTTGTTTACATGGTATAGCTACTAAAAACGTTGATATATTCATGAATATGGAAATAGATTGAATTTTTAATGATGTTTCTATCTGTTTCTGTAGGATTTTAGTCAGGAACACATGGAGAAGCTTGGGCATGGCATATACACACCCATGGATATTAATCTTCTTCCTCCACTATATCTAATATATGCTGATAATCCAAGTGATTCTGGAAAGGTTTATATCTTAGTGGACCCCATAGTACATTTGTTCTCTACCTTTATTCATGTTCTAGCAGCTTGTTTGCTCTTGCATGAATAGTTTTTTTTTATCGAAGCCTAAAACTAATACCATATTGCATCAGTAAAAATACTGGAGAAGTCCAACAATACTTTTCTGTTCTCAAAATGAACCGTAACCAATTAAATTTTGTTTGTGTCAGAGAGAGAATTTTCACATTCTTCAAATCTTACAGTTCCTCTGTAGATGTACTAAATCTTATGACTGCTGGAAATATGATCTCCAATACTAATCACTGTCATCCATGACCAATGCAAATGCAGGTCCACAGTACAGTTCGGCAGAGGTGGCTTGATGGTGACAAATTCATTATATCATCAATGCAAGAAGTTGCTATGGTTGCAGAAGAAGGAAGAACGGTTTTACTTGAGAAGGACTATTCAAAACTTGCAGCACTTGTGAACCGCAATTTCGATCTTCGCAGGTTAGTGTCTACTTACTCAACAAATTTAGACCCAATATTAGAACGATATATGCCTCTCAAGTAAATTTGTAACTCCTAAACTATAAATAAGTTTCTTGTCTTCCCTTGGAATATTAATTGTACTTGGAGAAAATAATTTATGTTTATATGAGAATACCTTTTACAAGTTCAGTAATTTGGCCTACTACGCTGTTCTGAAATTAGTTGGATGGCCCAGTTGGTTATTTGAGATTTGCCCTCCAGGATGTCTTCACTCTACAATCATGGAATTTCCACAAATAGTATTATTCTTTTTCAAGTCTCATTTTTAAACCATGTAACTTGGCTGGTTATTGCAACAGTAGCGATATCTGATCTTTACTTTTAGGGTGAGTTTGCCACGACTCGTGATGATAGTGTCTTCTGAAACACTTCTCTCGGAAAGATCACTAATTGAGTGCTTTTAGTGCTTTCTGTATACGCTTTCAAGTACTTTTTCAAGAACACTCTCAACAATTTAACCAAGCACATCAAATCCCTTTCCCTCAACCGAAAATTATGCTAACTCACCCGTACTCTTAGATAGCACGAGTTATTTACCGCTGTTTTTCCCTCCTAATTTCTGAACTCACAGGAGTATGTTTGGAGATGATGTTCTGGGTGCTTTAAACATTGAAATGGTGGAAATAGCCCGAAGAGTAGGTGCTTCTTCAAAGTTCACAGGCAGTGGAGGAGCAATCGTGGTATTCTGCCCTGATGGGCGTTCACAGGTGGAGCTTCTGGAGGAAAATTGCCAGAAAGCTGGTTTTTTTATTCAACCAATTCAGGTGGTTCCTTCATGCTTAAATGAGGTTGATCTTAGAACACTTTCCAGTTAGATTAGAAGAGGTTGCAATGAGTTTGGTAATTTTGGTTTTCTGAGGAGATATTCAAGTTGAATACATTATCAGTGAATATTTTGAATAAGTTACAGGAGCCTTTTTAAAATTCTTTTGGGAAGATTATAGGAACTGCTAGACTTGATAAATTGGTATTAGGCGTCTTGAAATCTTTCACTTTATGATGTATGTTCAACATTCATTTGATCAATGAATCAATACTCACTTTCATTTACAGACATTAATGTGCAAATTTGTGATATAGAGTTCAGAAAATAGTGGAAATTATATCATTTAGTATCCAAGGGGTTGATCATTCCATCTCCAATCTTGAACCTGCAAAAAAAACGAACCAACAACGAACATCCCCTCCCGCCCAACCCACCGGAAATGTTCAGTGTCACAAACTAGCTCAGCCCACTTCAATGGAGAAGTCATCTTCTCCAAACCTATTTCATGCCCTCCCTCCCATTTCTTCATTGGCTCTACACTCATGACTTCTTCCAAATCACTCTCTCAAACCTCAACCTTCTCCACAGATTCCGTAATGCACTCTCCCTTATCGCTCCGCAGATTCTCGACTGTCTTATCCTCCGCCGCCCTCTCAGAGTCGACGAATACCCACATGAATCAGCTCCGACAACTCTCCCCAGCTCGAGTCCTCTGAGGATCCCACTTCCGATTGTCTGGTAAGGAAGGGGCGTGGTCATGGATAAGGCTAAAAAGGAAATATTATAAGAAAAGAAGGAAGAGGATGTATGTGTCCGATTCCGAGTAAGATAAGCGGCCACCACAGGATGATGAGGGATTTGTGGAATTAAAGCCTGAGGTGGTTTGGTTGAGTTTAATGCATTGCATAAGAGAGAGGAGGAATTGTTCAGACGGGTCCCCATGCCTTTTGACCCAGGCATACAGAGCCCCCCCCCCCCCCCCCCCCCC
>NW_019272028.1:1685049-1724592 GCF_002738345.1 Cucurbita maxima
CCCCCCCCCCCCCAACCCAAATGGGACAGTGGTTTTGCTGAACAAACCTAAAGGTCAGTATGTGGTTTATGCCCTCAGTTTATAATCACTAATTTGATATCATGCTGAAATTTTGTATCCATTCATATGTTGGAAGTAAACTGCTCAGCATTTCTTATTTTTACAGAAATCAATATGATCGTTGAACGTAGGGTGGACCTCATTTGCTATATGTGGAATACTCCGACGCCTAATCAAAATGAAAAAGGTACATTTCAGCTGTGTTTCATCTGCATACTCTGACGATTCACGATTTTATATTAACTCGTCAAACATTTGCCTATGGAGAGTCCATCAATATAGCAGGTACCTCAGCGATATTCCTGGGAGTACATCAACAGCTCTCCGAAGAGATTCAATAGGTCAGTTCAAGATTGTCTTTATATTTTATTTATTTAATTATATTGGCCCAACGCTCAAATTTTATTGGAAAGCTTATTGAGATTGTAAAGGAGATTCTCTCCTTGGGTATATTAATCTCTAACAAGTTCCAAAAAGAAGAACTTTAACAAGTTCCAAAAAGAAGAACTTTAACAAGTTCCAAAAAGAAGAACTTTAACAAGTTCAGCTGATCATATCAAAGTATATCCCCTTTTAAGTTCTTATACAAAGTATTTGCACTGGCTGTAGCTGAAATTTAGTATCCTAGACAATGTGATATTAGTATTATGATATTGTAAAAGGTTCAAATTATGTACTCAGGGTAGTCTTGTCTTTTCTTTTTGTACGAAGATGTGCTTTTTTGAATATGCAGCCACGGAATTACAAAATTCCCGAAAACTTAGTTCGTCAATCTTCATCACTGCAGCTTTGATACTACGGTACCTACTAGCTTTCAGTCTATGAATGCCTTGCTCGGGACAAATAGTTCCTTATCTAGTTGTCACGAAAATATATATTAAAACATGTCAGTCATGAAGCTACATGATTATCAAGAAGATTTCTTCAGCAACTTCAGCAATAAACTAATGAGGGTTGAAGAATATTTACGAGGTTTGCTAGATTAGATGCAAAATCGTTGAATTAAATGCGAGCCAAGAACACCTAAAGAAAAATGTTTTAAAAGGCAACATAGAGAATTAAAGGGCTTGTCCATGCCTTCATAGATTCCTCTACACATCTGACATGACAAAGCACCTTTTTAAAACTTTCATATAAATAAAGACCGTAATTCTCCTCTCACATGGAAGTCTTTTAGAGCTTCAAAAAAAAGACTGCCCAGTGGTATTAATTCTCCTAAACTGACTATTCAAATTCCAAGACTACCAGAGAAACAATTACCAGTGCCTTATACACATGATTTCTTCCAGTAGAAAGGGAAAGAATAGTTGCAGCCTTTTTCCTACGCTTGAGTTGAATTTGGCGGATCAATCCCCATTCCACGATAATAGGCATTCTCAGCATCAGACATCCGGATCCTAAAAATTTCCCATTCTTTTTTACATCTCTCTCTTACCTGAAAAATTCAAATATACTATTAACATTAATTCTTAATGTTGTAAGGTGGGGGTGGGGGGTGGAAGGCATCGGCTACTTACCCCTTCCCATGGTGCTCTCCCACCTTCTGCTTTCCCCTGTTGGAGGAAACAGTTAAGAGTAACGTCTTTGTTATGGAATGGTAGAGAAGAGAGTTGAATGCGTCGGATTACCTGATTCCCAAGAGAAGGAATACTTTGATGAACAATCCACTGAGAATCCACAACCCCTATTTTCTCATGAGCGGGCTGCTTTAAAACACCAACAAGAAGTGATGAGTCTATGAAAAAGATGAATATGTGAAATAATACAGGCAAGTGATCATACTTACTTCCACACATCTTCGTAAAGCAAAATCAAGACCCCAACCGTGAACCAAATCATTCTACAATATCCAAGAGGAAAAATTATTTTAAACAAGCCAGAAACAAAATGAACTCAAGGCAACAGATCAGCGTATAAGTAGAAGAATCCAAACTTGAATCAAATGCCAAACACAGCGCCATGCATCGCGAGAAAACACAGTTGCCATGATTTCAACAAAACTGCATGGGAGTGGAGGTAAGAAAGAACTTCAGTGTATCTGTTAATATGAATACGGAAAAAGGTGAACATAAGTAAAAGAACTATATAAATAAAATCATTGATTACACACGCTGCACAAGGTGGAAGATGTGGATGAGTGCACCAACCGGGTTTCTCCTCAGTCTCCCTGCATTTAACCGAAGAGTAAAACTACACGTGTACGGATATTTAAATGAATGATTAATTTGTAATTAAAATCAAAACGAGTTCTTACTTGTGAACTTCACTGTCACCTCTCCTTTTAGTCATCTGCCACGTTAACCCTTGATTTGGTTCTAAGCCAGGTTGCGAAATCTCCAAACCATGTTTTCTCACAAGTTTTAAATACCTGGAACAGACAGAAAATTATAACTTTTTTGGGTTTTCTCATAAAATTAGAGTGTGAGGTTTCAAACTTACTCTTCTGCGTTAAAATGCTCTACTCCTAGATCCTCATCCCAAACAAATATGTAGTCATAGGATGCCACAATGTCAGGATGCAGAAAACGCTTAGCATACCACCTAGGATTGAGTATATATAGATGAGATCAAATAAAATTCTTTGCTACCTTGTATGGAAGATTATTGTCGTAAGGAGATTGTAACTGACCATTTAGTTTGCTTTCGGACACTCACATGGATTGCCTGCTTCGACCACTCTAAATCTTCCCAATCACTTGCTCGTCCATCATAGTGAAACAACAGAACCGTGAAGTTCTCTGAGAACTGTCAAAATACATCAGATATGAAGAGAGAAATGCAATAAACATGCACACCTTCCAAACTCACCTTTTTAACTGCTGCATCAATATTCTTTTTCTGACCAAAACCAACCGTAAATGTTACCAGATACTTCGGTTTGATGGTCAAATCCTGGAAGTGAAACCACCAATAATAAATTCAGTTTGAAATCTAAAGAAATTTTGATTAACAGATGAGTGAAATATTTCATTCGTAAGATAAGGTCACACGCGACTTCCCCTTTTCTAGCAATTATATTTATCATAATGATCTCAGATGTGCTAATCTTAACTTTGTGCTACCCATTCTAACATCTTTGTCCAAAAAGGGTAACATGATGATCTTTTGTATTCCACGAAATGTATCAGCCAAAACGTTGTGAAAGAACATATATGGGAAAATATAATTCAAATTTTCTATTTAATGGATAAGAAAAAACATATTGGGAATCAACTTCACTCTTTGATGAAACTTTCAATCATTTCTCCCATTGCAGAACAGGCATACACAACACAGGAATTGTTGCATATAAAAGGAGGTCGATCTGTGAATGGTGTCAAGCAGCATCCATAACCCCCCACCCCCCACCCCCCAAAAAAAAACATTTTATATATATAATTTTAACATAGTACATAAATCCACACAAAATTGGTCACTAACTTAATATCAATGAGTAACTTACTCCTATCTCATAATTCTCCACTTTTTGTCAAATCTACAGTCAGACTATCAGTCCATTGGTCGAGTTTAAACTATTAGGCTAATACAAGTAAACAACATTAAAGCTACTCACTAGTTTCACACGCACGATTATTAGGCCAAATGCAAGTTGCAAAGCTTTTCTAGACAATGAGTACCTCGTTTGGCATGCCCCACAAACGCCGAAGGTTAAAATCAGATTCAGGCTCAACAATACCAGGTGGTAATCTTTCAGCTCCTCTTGGATTTGTAGGAACCCATATCTGCATTATCATCAAAGTTTCAACTTTCAATAGCCAGCTCAAGCAGAAGAAATCAGAAATTAAGCACACACAAAGTTCTCCAGATTGCCATCTCATGCCAAAGTATGTACATGAATAAAGATATCCACAATTAATTTTCAACTAAGAAAACAAAGTTAATAAAAGTTCGATCACAACAGTATATAGTACTTTGTCCCAGTGCGTAGTAACTAAGGAGACTGTTTATCTACTCTGTCCATGGAGCATTGTGCTTCAAGGGGAAAGTTAAGAAATTATAAATTTTTTGGGTTAAGATACAAAATTAAAAATATGAAGAATCTCACTTATTAAACAGCCTTCCATCTCCAGAAGAATATAGTCAAGTGTCTTAGAATTGCCTCCTTGTTGTCAAACAAATGATTGCACATGGATGTGTAAGAGTATGACCAAGTTTCCTTCCAAACTCTGAATCCTTGGTTTGATTGGGAGAAATATCTCGAGTAAGTACAGAGAGATTTCTCCATCCTATAGCTTATCTATTAGTAAAATTATTTTGCTTCACAATACTTCAATCTCCTTGATACTTTTATGCTAGCTAGCCGTAAGATTGTAAAGCCTCAGAAATTAAGCATCGAAAAAACTATATTACTTTCTTTCGCCACTAAGTAAAAGTACTAAAGGTGAGAAAGCTTGAAAACATGGAAGTACCAGTACTTTAGTCACAATGATCAAAGCATTCTCAAGTTCAAGAATAAAATTTGAAGTGAAATATGATAATCAAATTCCTTATCTTCAAAAAAAAAAAAAAAATCTAATTTCAAAACAGACATGTCTCCCATAGTTAACATCATGTTCAGTCATAACTCAGCTTTAAAGTTCTAAAGAATACAAATAATTAATATCTTTATGTGAAACATATAAAAAATAGCTTGAAGATAAAAATTTCCGTAAATAAATTATGCTTGCATTCTACAGAAAAACAATAACTAAGTCAAAGGTGCACCTTTGTCTCGTTCAGTGAAGACTGAAAGGAGCCGCCTCTGCTACCCTTCAAAGAAGACCAAGCATTCAAGAATGCTTCAGTGGAGAGGCCTGAGTACTTGTCCTCAATGTAAGTGAGATCAATAGAAGGAATCAGGCTGGATGGGAAGTTTAGCTGCCAGAATTAAAAAAAATAATAATAAGCTTTCTCACCTTCTAAAAATATGTGAGCCAAATCAACATGGATGATGAAATTAAACATATCCATAATTAATAGAAAATGCCGAAAATAAAGTTTTCTACCTGGGATAATGAGAGTGTGGGAAAGGATACCCCTAAAAAGAAACCAAAAACGCCTCCAACAAATGTTGTAACTAGAATCCTCATTATCTCGTTAGGATTTCTCATGTTTCCACTGCACATTAATACAAGTTGAAATAAATATTCCAAATGAAAAAAAGTAAAAAAATTGCAAACAATCGATGGCTACAGGAAGCAAAAGCCCACATAATCTAATAAGAAAATAAGAGGTTGATTATGATTTAACCTGCGTGTAGGGTTCGCCATACTGTCCAAAACGTTCAAGTTTCAAGTTTTGAAAAGTATGTCTCTGAAATCTACCAGTGTAGGAACTTGGAATGACATTGAGTAATCAATTTACAGTTTCCAGAACGCCAAGCTTGAATCTGATGTCAAGTAACTAAACGAACCACGCCTGAAAAGATGAACAAAGAGAGAAACCAACCTCTTAAGCAAAAATCTGAATAATTAAACAACGAGTTCGCAACTTGTATACACTAGAGTTTCAGAAAAATCGTGGCGACACCACAACGCATACGGCAAGCATCAAACGCGGTCACAATTGCCGGACGTCGCCCTGGTCTACAATTCGCATGCTTAATTTTGTAGCCACTATAAATTCACTTGAACCGCCAACATTGCAATAACTAAGATTAACAACCAAACTGGAAAAGACAGCTCGAAGAAACAGCCCTCCACATTTAAACTCAATATTTGAACACATGCAAAAACACTAATGACGCCATTAATACTGATTCTGAGGAAAAATAAATCACGGCAGGGAACAAATTTCGGGTGGTCCCAGCAAGAAAACCAGGAATTGACAAACTCCATAGTTAGAAATTAGAAAACATGGGCGAAATCAGTTGGTGCAAAACGAAAGTACAGCGAAATAATTCTGTGAAAGGAAAACCTGGAACGATAAATCCTTCCAAACGACCGATCTTCGTCTACGAACAGGTGGAAAACCACTGATCTGATTGAAAAATGTGAACAGCGGTCAGAAATTCACAGCCAGCGACGCAAATAAAAAGAACGGTGAAAGAAGAGAAATGGTTGTTGATCTCCGAAGAAATCGAAGAAACCGTGGGAATTTTGAATTTAGGCCAACTTTGGTTATAACAACTTGGGCAAAAAATTTAATGCCTACTAATTTAGTTTTCATATTTTAAAATTTGTAATAATTTAATTTTGTTCCAACTTTTTTTAATTACATTTTACTATTTAATAATTTAGTTATAAATTGATCGAGCTACTTTATTATTATTCATTAAGTAAACCTAACAAATTTGAAAGGTTGATACGAAAATTGAAAGTACCAAATAGTTACAAACATGGGATCAAATTGTTACCGTGCTCTTTTATTTTGATCAAAATTTTAGATTCTAGACGTTTTAGATGATAATTGATGTATTTTGTTACGAGCCCAAAATTGTGATCAAGTTATAAGTCTCTCGTAAGTGGAGGTAAACGATGTTTGTATGAAGGAAGATGTAGAATTCTTCATTTCGACCTATTTTGAATAACGGTAAGGCTCTAATAGAGAGAACCTTAATGTAGGTAAGTTAAGAGTATTCAAGATAGAGTGGCATTGTATCATATATTGTTGGGATGGATAGTATTATAATTTTATGCAGCATATATTGTGTTAGACAATTTGATAAACATTCTTCACCATTAGACTCAAAACAATTAAATTAAAAACATTAAGTCAACCATATTAATGACATTAAAAACTTATTAAGATTGTAAGACTTAAAAAGAGAGCAGTAAACCTTCAAGACTGAATAGATAACCATTCAAACTCATGAATTAAATCTATAGTTCAACCAAAAATTTGGCAATTGACATATTAGTTGGTGCTCGACTCTTTTGCCTTTTTTTTTTTTTTTTTTTAATCCCTTGTTACAACTTACAACAATTGGGTATACATTTACGACCATGATACATGATAATGTATAGCCTAACATGAATATAACTCAATCCATCCATAATACTCTAAAAATATTAGCGTTCAGATAAAAGAAATGTAAATGACAAAATAAAGACGGGGTTACTCATTAACATCGAAAATAAAGTAAAACAAAATAGATATCGGTCGACTCCGACCTAAAATTATTTGTAAAAAAAAAAAAAAAAAAATTGTACGCTACTCAGCCAAAAAAGGATCTTTTTTTTTTTTTTTTTTTTAATGACTATTGTCATTGTATTGCCTCAATCTGGTGCATTCTGCAAAATGACTACTTTCGTGGTGTACTTACTTGTATCATTCCATATTCATCTTCTTCATCATCTTCAGCAACAATTACTGGGGAAGTCATTGGGAAAATGGCCACTGCAAATATATCTGTGGATCCAAGCTGCTCTCCAATCTTCATTTTCAACTCGGAGCTGAGGGCTAATAAATTATGTAATACTTGGTTTTCCTACAAGGGTAGACAAAAATGGCATTTTACAGAGAACAGAAACAGCCTTGAAGTATAAATTCATAATCTACCAGTGACCAAAAACAATCCTATTAATGAAGATGAAAAGGGGAGATTCAAGGTTTCAAGTCGAAGGGCTTCTTTGGGTTTCTCTCAATGGGAGCTTCTCTTATCTAAATAAAGAAAGTTTCTATCAAATTTCTTCTTAAGCCTGTTTTACTACAATTGTTCTCCGGCATTTGGGTATTCATCTGTCATTAATCTTCTTTTTTAACTTCAAATCTAAAGAAAGAGGAGCATTGTTTTAAGTGAGTGTGCCCTATAAGATAAAAGCCCCTGTGCAGAAGCCAATAAACAAAAAACGAGAGTTCGAGTTTACGTAGTGACAAGCTGCAGAAAAGGGGGAAAATATATGCATACCTGAAAAGTGCAGCAAAATCAAACTGTTGCTAATTCCTTCCCCCACAGCTTCTTTCTTGCAATTAGAACTCTTTCTTCTACTTTGGAAAGAGCATCAATCCTAGGTTCCACTTCTGAGAACCATTCATCCCATCTTAAGGCTGTAACATACTTCCGTATATAGTTTATGACAGAAGGAACATCTCGTATAATGATAAATCCATCTGGCCTTAGAATCCGATCCATTTCAATTATTAGATCCTCCATACTGCAGCCTCGAGCACTAATTTCCGAAAATACAGCCCATGCATGAAGAAGATCATAGGTGCGAGGATATGTGGAAAATGCTTCACACCTGTAAAACAAAGGAATCTGGATAAGGAAGGATCACAGACAGCAAAGGTAGCAAATAATATGTTTCGAAGTATTACGTACATCTACTGCCTGGTATTCTCTGGTTTCTATGAATAACATAGTCAATTTGATCCATAACTCAAGAAGAAAAAATGCATGTTGATCGGTAGACTAATCCAAGTAACCAAGTGCATACAAGATGCAGCTAAGAAACAAGTAGATTTCTATTAGTTAGGGATTAAAACTAAGACATCATATTTGAAGCCTCCAAAGAATGAGATTATAAAACAAAAGAAAGAAAAAAATTACTCAAATATGAGCAGATGAAGAATCTTGATAAGGTTGAAAATATAGAAGTCGAAGAAACGGTTCTACGCAAAGTTGAATGATAAGTGATTACAACTTCCCAAATATTAAAATGTAAGGCCAGATAACTACAGACTTTATGTCAAGATTACACGCGCATGCAATTTTTCAATTACTAAAATACAAAGCCAGATGACTGCAGACCTTTTTAAGATCAATGGTACTTAGAAAATCATACACAAATACATCCAGCTTTATCAAGCTATTTATGCTAACCTAGAAGTTCCCTTTATTTCATTCATCAATTTTCCATTGTTAGGAAAAAATATTGAACTAGAAGATTGGTGTGGCATGCATCATATTTGCCTTAATGTTGCTGCATTCTTCACTAAATGTTTCAGTAAAAGAACAATCCAACAATTTTCAGGATAGACAAATAATTCAGATTCATAGTATGATAAGATAGAATCAGTGAAAATAAGACAGCAAGACGCAATGAAAGAAGCCATTGTATTAAATAATCGATAAAAAAGAGTAATAAAATAACATAAGTAAATTGAATAACCAAAAACCTATTCGGTGACGAGAAAAAGGAATGGCAAGAAGATAACGTAGCAGATTTAGGTCCAAATTCAAGCTAGGAGTGACCAGGTAAAGTGCATACCAATCATGAACAGTTCCCAACAAGCCTCTATCATAAACAATCTTTAATTTTGCAGATGAATTGACAGGAGCAACATTCATCACCCAGACGGCTTCATTAACTAGTGCAGCAGCAAACCCCCCAAGATTGGAATTCATATCCATTACATTTCTGATGGAGTTCCTCTGTAAAACAACTCTCATTTCTTTCCAATATTCTGCCACTCTAAGTTGCCAAACATTCTGCAAAAATTAAATCTTACCCTTAGGCTTCTAGACTGTCATAAGAAACAGTAAATAATAGAATAGCATTTGTTGCTGCTAATGTTTAAAAACAATGGACGACATTGGCACCTTTAAAAAAACTTACACTGTCGTCTTTGAATTCTTCTGCACTGACACCAACATCTTCAAGACGGGGAGGAGCTGAAGTAAGTCTACGTGGCCAAGGAATTAGTCCACTTCCTTTTAGCCTGTGCATTTCTGTTACATTGATATGTTCAAAGAGAAGAAAGTAAATGAACATCGAGATATACACAAAAAGCAATATGCTTACGAAAAGAAAGTGAAATAAGCATACACAGTTATAGTTGATAGAAAGTCAAGGAAGAATCCGTTGAAAAATACACAACTCCATTGCTTAATAACAGTCATATTCTTGTGTATGTATAAATCAGAACATTTTTACAAAACCTTAAGAAAAAGAAAAACGAATGAAACCACCTAAAACTGTGAAGATCAGTTAAGTAGAAAATTCTTAACAGTACGAGTAGAGAGAATGTGGCTGAAAAGCATATTTACACTCACTTTTAGAGTATCGGGAAATGCATGCTTTCATTGACACATTCCAAGTCAAATCTGGATCATCTTCCAAATCACACAAAGGTGGAAGAGTCCCAGGAGCCCTTTTCAAATAACAGCTGTTAGACACTGGCTTAGCCCATACAACAGTTTGATCCTTTTTAGCAACAACTTTCCAGCACATCCTCCTCAAGAGGTCATTCATAGCAATTCCAATCCTTCTATTTTCTGGATCATGTGCATAAGCTTCAGGGGAGGAGTAAGCAAAATAACCTCCAGGTCTCAATAACCTGTCAAGTTCTAATAAGAGGATTCCATCTCTCTGTAGCCAATCAATTCGACATCGAGAACAATGAACCAACTCAAATGATCTACTAGGATAGGGGAGTCTTTTTGTTCCCAAAACACCAAGAGCTGATGGAATACCCCTCTCAAGTGCAAATTGTATTTGATTCTCGTGCACATCATTAGGAGCCAGAGACATAGCAATAATATCGTGTGAAAGAAGATATGCTCCAAAACTTGCAACCCCACAGCCCACATCTAGGACATTCCGTAAATTTCCACCATTGTGGAGCTTATCACCAGGGAACTTAAGCATCTACACGCATAAGAAGAATATTAAGCATTTTACAAAGAGAAATGAATCTCATGCCCGTGGGTTGGGTTACCACACATTATCCATTCATTTGCAGAAAGAAGAATGAACATAGAAGCAAATTCTGCCACTTGGGAAGTTGTCAAATTACTCAAATTTGAGATTAATATTTACTCTACAACACATCAAGGATTGACAATGGAAAGAGAAAAAAAAAACTCGCCTTCGCAAGTGCAATGATATACTTATCAGCTCCATAGTGAAAATGAGTGCCACCTCCAGGAAAATTGATCTTATCCCCATTCACAACCATCCAGTTCTGGTCTGATTTTTCTTGTGCAAGGTGTGTATGTGGTATGTTTGCCTTCCACACTTCATCCCTACTCGCTGGCCATCTTATTGGGATCTGAAACTCTAATTATAATTATGTTGGAATCAAACTATTCTATAAGTAGCTATTGTTTACATTACTACAAATAACCAACCTTGTAACCAGTAGGAGGAGGAATGAGACAATTATAGCGGCGTTCAGGAGGGGGGCAATGCCGCTCATAGTGCTCCATCAAACTCAAATTGAGCTTCAATTTCAATTGGTAAATAAGGTTTCTATCCAAACAAGGTATCAACTCTGAATACCGTTCATCACAGATCTGAAAGGGCATAAAGAAGCAAACACTTCAGCTCAAAACAAGGCACAACAAAAAAACCGATTCAAGAACCGAAGCACATTTCCAGGGTTCCACTTCACCAAAATTGCAAAAACAAGAATTCAAGGAAGTGATGCTTACAGGAATGCTCCCAGGGACATCGAGATTCAGCTCCCGAAGTTCATGCAAGTGACCCACATCGCGACTGACAGCGACCGCACCAAGAACCGGATCAGAGCCAAAGGAATCCTCGCCATCAGATCTACGCGAACTGGGTGCGAGAGAGGATCCATAATAGAGACAGAGGAGGGCGAGAAGAAGGATGAGGCAGAGTAGAAGGAGCTTAAGTCGGCGAGTGGGGGAAAGGGAGTGGGTCTTGTGCTTCATTACTACAGGTACAGGGCGAAAGAGATGAATCTGGGGAAACAGAGTGAAGATTCAGAATCAGAGAAACGAAAAGCCGTGAAGAAGACGAGTGAAAGGCATGAGATTTCGCTGTCGTTGGGATGCCGAAGAGATTGAAAGGATTCGCGAGTACAGTACGCACTTAATTCTCACTGTTGAATGTTGATCGTATTTTCGCCATGCCAGAGGGCCCGTAATTGCAACACTCATCCCAAACTTAATTCAAAGCATTTAATTTTATTTATAATGCTAACTTAAATTCATAATATTTAACTTTATTAATAATTCTCTTAAATTCACGATATTTAATTGTATTTACGACGGAAGCGGGAGGAAATGAGTTGCTGAGGAGCTTATTCAAGGAAAAAAATAAAAGTTACTAGTTATCAATCATTTTTCCTAGTATTCTAAATTGCAATATTTGGAAAAATAAATTAATATCACCACAAACACATTCCAGAAAATACTAATCGATACGAACTCATTGGTAATTGCTATCTCCCATTATGCCTTACCAATTCTGGGAAAATTTCAAATATAGGTTGAACTCAAAAACGTCTCGATTTGACTGGTATGGTTTTGGGAGTTGTGAAGTATGAGGAGAGAACCTAAAGATCTCGTAGTATTACAAGCATCCTCCTTTCTTACTTCCATTTGTTTAAATTTTTAGAAATTAAAATTTTTTCAAAGAATATGATCTTAAACCAAGACTGTAATGGCATATACGAAATTAGGTTGGGAAGTTCTTCATTTTTCTTAACTACACAAATCAATGGCCAACTCGCATAGTATATATGAAGAACATAACCCAAACATCTCATATGAACCGATGCATTCAGAGATTGGACATGATTTCGGATAAATTAAGGAATAGATTACAAAGAATTTCAACAAAGCAGCAAACCAAGACGCTTCAGTAAAGCTTTATCCTGGTGTGAATGGCGCTCCTACATATGGGACATGTCTGGAGGTCTTGTCCACATTCACAACACGTCTGTAATGAACAAAACATTCATCATTCAAAAGCAAATTCAGTTCAGGATTATTGATTCATGTTCTGTTCCATAACATGTCAAACAAAAGTTGAGAGAGAAACAGCATTAATCTCACCTGGTGTCCACAGCCAAAAGCCATGTCCTTTGGATTGCTGAGGCAAATGGGGCAGAGCTGTTCAAGATCAGTAGAAAGCTAGTCTCGTTAAACTTCATAGAAAACTAGTTTTTTCGTTCATTTTTCAAAAAATACTACTTTGATGAACACTTTTTGCCTATGTCATCAATTAGGAAAGATCCCAATCAAAATCTAAAAACAAAAAGGATAGACAGGAAGAAATAAATAATGGATCGTGACAATCTCACATGCGAACATACGGCACACGAACAATGGTTACTGTTGCACAATTCAAAGCGACAAGGATGCTTTATTTTGATTGATGTTGAAGTGCAATTAGTATTCTTTTCAAACTATTCACTTGCAGAAAAATGTCATTTTCTTTCAGGCTAAAAATTGCGCCCACTATGAAACTGATATTACATTGTATTATAAGCATGATTCGTTTGATTCTAGATATTAAGAAAAAGGGTGAAGAAAACATGACAGACAAGATAAAATTTGACAGACCTGATTATCATAAGTTGAGCTTGCTATAGGAGGAGCTGTACTAGTTCTAGTAAGATTTCCACGTTCGGGGAAAGATGGCACACTTGGCTCATAACTGGAAGACAAGGTAGGCTTTGAATTACTGAAAGATTTTGAACTACCAAAAGAAGCTGCTGCGCCATAGACTGGTGGAGGAAGTGCAACTCTCTGAGGAGACACGCTTTTGTGATCACTGCTCGAGTAAACAAAAACGTCGTCAATAGGAAAAAAAGAAAACAGAAGACATTAGGATTGTTTCTGAGACCCATCAAAGATTTTATAGTCCTATTACAAGTTCTGGATCAAAACTGAGGCACAGAATTAAAAGATGACAATAAACAATTACTTCAGATGCAACAGAAAAACTGAAGCAGGAAATAACCTCTTACCCCAAAACACCAAGCTCCATCGTAGCCTTGTACTGGGAGGGAATCTCCATTAGTGCAGCAAGAGCAAACTCAGTTTCTTTCCGAGATGTAGGTATATTCTTCGACATAATTTCTGAGAAATTTACAAACTAGACAGCGGAAGAGAGAGTTAATGAAAAATAAAACGGAACCTCGATGGCAGAGAGGACGAAAGAGGAAAATATAGAACTGCAAAGTCTGCATCCGTGCATATAAGTGTATGTATGCATATACATGTATATATAGGTATGTAAGTATGTATGTAGAGATGAATGAGACTAATAACACCAACCTGAAAATTATCAAATGCGCGTGATGGGATATTGTCGTCAAATTCTCTCATCATATCCCAGGGGCCATCTCCAACTCCAACTAAAACAATTGACAGAGGGAACTTGCTGCAGTGAAATGAAAGCATAACTATTATTGCACGGAGAGACGTAGTGCTTAGAGCTACGGAGAGTAAAGCGTGGAGCAGGAGGAATGTAAGAGCTCCATTTTCACCTTGCTTCAACAATGGCATCAACAGTCTTTTGTTCCTGTGGACTAAGTGTCCCGCGTTCTGTATCTACACTTCTAGTCACCTGAGCATAGGGAAACACTTAAAAAATATATGAAGTAGCAAACAGATAATCCAATAATTTAAACGGTAACCGCTCAAGCCCACCACTAACAGATATTGTCCTTTTTGAGCTTTCCCTTTCGGGCTTCCTCTCAAAATTTTTAAAACGTGTATGCTAGGAAGAGGTTTCCACACCCTTATAAAAAATGTTTCGTTTCCTTCTCCAACGCAGGAAATCAGACATTTAGACCTACCTGTCCATCTGCAATTATTAGCAAGATATGGTATTGACCTCCACTCTGCTCGACAATGGTCATGGCCATTTCAATAACAGGTGCAAATGAAGTCGGTCCTATTACAAAGCCAGGAGAATTAAAGATCAAATTTGATATCAAAAAGACAAGTCCTTCAAATATCAGAAAGGCATTGTAGATGTATTAAACAAACCTGCAAGTCGTAGATGTGGGGCAATTTCTTGGTAACGACTCAATACTTCTTCAAATCCATTGCAAACTTTCTCCTCATCTGGGAAGAAACTGAAGACCTCTTGATCATGAGTTGATACTGCCAATTCAGTAAAGTGAGCGCCAACCCTTTTAATGTGTCAAGAGCTTTGCAAAGAAAAGAAAAGATACCAACCATCTCCAAATCCAAAGCAGGGAATTAAGCTATCATCGTCAAAAGCAGCCAATGTTTTTCCAATAATTGATATGGCCTGTTGATAAGGATTTGGGTGGTCTCCAATATGATGTAGGCTCCGTCTATTAAACGACCTTGCACCTATTTGACAATGTAAATGCCAAATTGGAATGACCCACTACAAACAATAGCCCATATATTGCAAGCAAAAAAGAAAAGAATTAATGCTTCACCTGTCCACTCATTGCTCTTGGTGAAATCAATGCCAACAATAAGATTGGAAGACTCGAGGCCAGCAACTCTAAGAGCCTGTGTAACCTGAAAAGGACTGAAGATTACTTCATCTCTCTAAGAACAAAGCAAATCCCCTGATTACAGCGTCGATTTTCCTTTAAAGTTCCTTTATAAATGAGATAAACAACAGATGTAAATGAAGCGTAAAGAAGAAGATTCAACAGACCACTCCATAAATGTAAAGTATGCATCAATTCCCATTCAAATCCTAAACCCATTTACAAATTACCTCTTCTAACGAATGGTAATCATCAGCAATCATCGAGTATCTTCTATCCAATCTCCTGCCATTATCGACGTTCCCATAGGCCTCTTGAGGGAATTTATAATACTGCTGGGAAGGATAGGTTGGCTGAGGCATATAACTTGGGGTCTCATGTCCATATGAAGATTGAGAATACGATTGCTGAGGCATATGACTTGGGGTTTCATGTCCGTATGACGAATGAGAATACCCACCGCGATCCCACGAAGAAGAAGAAGGAGAAGAAGAAGAAGTTGAGCGATAGAACGAGGCCTCCCTTGAACTTTTGGCCCCCATCAAGCAAAATGAAAAAGTCTATACAGAAGAACCCAACAAAATCCAGCTATATGAATCTCAATGCAAGATACAAAGATTGCAGGCAAATCAAAATCCAAGGAATTTATTACAACGTAGTGGACAGAAAAGAAAATACACCTCCTAATTAAACACTGCAGATGCGTGTAGGAATTGAAGGACGAGGTGCGTGGGAATGAATTGAAAACGAATTCAAGAAATCAAAACAAACGGCGGCACCTATGACTTGTTCATGTAAACCCGTGAAACCGAGCCGACGTAGAAGATAGTCTTATCTGCAGACAACTCAGCTACATCCCTTAATTTACGACATTGAAAACAGCCAAATATAGGAGGTAAATAAACATAAATTTCACTCAACACAGCACAACCTAAACAGAAAAAGGAACGCCCCCCCAAAAGCATTGGTGGGGTTTTCTAATTGTTCATCAACGATTTGAGTTTTGTAACCAGCATAGCCAATTATTAGCGATCACTTCGAGTAAGCCTTGGCAAATCCAGAACCCAAAATCCCAAATTGAGAATAGTGTCTAGAATAAGCATTTTAACAAACATCTTGTTGACGATTTTCTAAGAATTGATGCAAAACATAACCAAAAAAATGAAAATACCTCAGCAGGGAGCAGATGAAAATTGGAGCATCTTTAGAAATGGATGCACGGGTTACACAGTTCTAGAAGAAAAAACAATGGATTTCAATGGCGGATTTGTGTAGTGGAGGGAGGTATCTTTTAAAATACGGGATTCCGGATTAAATTATAACTGTCGCTCGGCGCAAAATCAGAAGAGAACAAAAAAAAATTAATATTGATCTCAAATTTTCTTTTTCTTTTTTGTTTTTGTTTGGTTTGATTAATGAAGAAGAATCTTGATAAAACTAATTAATTGATTAGATAGAAATTAAAATTTATTAAAATTTTACAAAAGGACTAAATTTAAATTATTAGAGACATGGGATGCTTTATAATATAAAAATAGAGAGACTTTAGCCCAATTTTAGGACACTTTCCATTTAATAGAGAGATTAAATATTTAATGGTTTAGCAAACTTATTATATATGAATGTGTCAGTAGTAATAATTTGAATCAAATCATTTATAACAATTACAAAATATGTCTCCGTAGTAGTATTACTAGATATGACACCCAACTTTATCCATATAAATTATTTGAGTTATTACTTGAACATAATTCTTTATTACGTAAACCACATATTATTCCAGAGTACATTAACCATCTTGATTTTTCATAAAATAAATAATTGGAGTCAGTCGTAGATGTCATGCAAGTGTGAGTACATTTAGATTCGTAGATCGTGATAGTGTAACAATTAGTGTGGCTTTACTTACTAGATGTCAGTCCTCCTCTCAATTACGCACCACTAGACAATTAACACATGAGCAATAGCGGGATAAATTTAAGATGGTGTCAATGGGTGGGCTCCAAAAACAAAGGAAAAAAAAAAAGACATTGGGTTGGTGTGAATATTAATGGTTGCAATTAATAGGTAAAACCATAATATAAGACGCGTAATATTAATGCTTGGTTTGGTTTGGCCTTCTCTATTATGCTTCGTTTTAATGTGATTAATTATTGATTTTCTTTCCTTCTTATCCAATATTATTGTCTCTTCTATTTAATTAATCTTAATTAATACTAATCCATTTTCACGGTGATTATCGATGATACATAGATTTGATTAAAGTGAACAGCTCTAATCAGCATGAAAACATCTATAAAACGAGCAAATTGCACAAATATTTGGTGTTTACTAATAAATGTCAAATCAAATATTTAATTCGATTTAAAGAGTGTCAATATGCTACTCATCCTAGGAGCCTTAGTCCACTTGCTAGGCTTGCTTTTAGGGTCCTCGCCTCACTTAGAACTTTGATCGACGAACGGAGTTGATCATACTCATGTCGGGCATGGGTTCATCTAAGCTAATTTCAAAATTTCTTGTATCCACTTAACCCATAATAATAGACCATATATATATATATATATAATGAAAATGAATTGAATCAAGCTTTATTTGTATTCAACAAATGCATGTGAATTGACTTTCTTAAAAGAAAGAGAAAATATATATATATATATCTAAAAGAAAGCAAAACCCTCCGCACCATATGAATCCCAACGTCCAGTTGCCAATCCATTTAATGCACTCAACGATCGATCTCTCTTCCTATTAATGCCCTCTCACTCACTGCTCCTCTTCTCAAACTCATCAAATCCGCCATGCCGGACCTCGACACCACCGCGCCGCCCGGCAAGTTCCGGTACCGGAGGCTGAGATACAGCGAGGAATTTGAGGAGGCGTTTGGAAGATCGAGACGAGGAGAAGAGAGGAGGAGGAGATTTGTAGGAAGGTCGAAGCGGTGGTTCAAAATCAGAAGGGCTTCGATTGGGAGGAGGTTGAAGAAACTCAGAGTTCCTAGCCTGAGAAAGCTGTTGAGAAGGAAATCGCGGCTGGTGACGGCCATGAAAGGCTCGATTTCGAAGGTTGTGAAGAGGTTTAGGGAAGGCGAAGCGTATTTGGGGGATCTTTTTGCTGGAAATTATTTGTTCCTTCAGGTGAATCCCAGCTCCATCAAATGCCATAAAAATCACCATTCTGCCCTTCCAAATTTCGCCCCAACTTATTCCCTCAACCTCTAACTAAATATTTGTATTTTTTTTTTATTTATCTTTTTTTCATTTTATATTATGTTTTCGTATGAGTTCTCAGATCTCTGCTTTGAATGTGAAGAAGTTTGAATCCTGTTGTCTTTTTTTTTTTTTTTTTTTTTTTAATGGAAAAATTTGAAGCATTAAAGTAGAAAATTCGTCTAAAATAAAGTGAATATAAAAATTTAGTGTTTTAATTTGAGTATGAGTATGGCCATTTTATATAAATCATTTAAGATGATGTTGATAATTCATTTACCCTTTTAAGGATTATATATATGTGGACCATATTTAATACATGAAAAAACAATTTTTTAAAATAATATAATTTTCACGTAATAAATTTTTAGGGAATGAAGTCATTAAAATAACCAAATTCTTTATTTTATTATGAGTTTGATTCACATTAATTTGTTTATTTTCTATTTCATAAGTATTATCCAATTAAACCGATATAACTTTTAAACTTTTTATCACAATAACTAATTTACTTTTTATCATTAAAACTTGTTTTAATTAAGTTGATTAGACTCATTTGAATTTAATCATACGGAAATTAGCTATTTTCTCTGATACATATTTTATGCTTATTATTGAACTTTTAGTTCAACACGTAAGAATGGAGATTTAATATCTAACATCTTAATCAAACTTAGGTGGGATGAGTATATATTCTTAATCAATAAACTTAGGTTGGATATTACATTATTACAGTAAACGTGTAGGTTTATATCTCTCATTTATTGTTTTTATTATAAAGTGACTATGGTTACATGAGGACAGAGAGCATTAAATTATATTTGAACAACATAAAAATTTCTGGTGGGAGTTTGGACGTAGGACTTTAATTTGGATTGTTCATGACTCAACCATCAAATTAATGCAAATGAGACATCAGTATTAAATACAAAGTAGCTTGATCGATATATGGCACCCTTCTCCTTTGTTTTTACTTTTCTTGTGAATCAACTTACTTTTAATAATTACATGAAAATATTTAATCTTTACAAAAAGATATACATTTTAATCAATCAATCAAACTAAACTAGTTTAGATTTCTAGACGTGAATTTGTGCATTCGTGCACATAAATCAACAGTCTAGCCTTTGGGTATGAGAGTACCATAAATACTTACCTCCACAAATAAATAGATGGACCTATATGCTTCACAAATTATGAAACGCGAAAGTTTGATTCAAATAAAGAATGCTACAACAACTCCTCCACATTCTTTGTTGTGTAATGAGATAAATAAATTGATATGTCAAAGATTTGATTGGCTCTGCCTACCAAAAAGCCCAAGTGTCCCTACGTAGTAAACCCATCGGCGTACATCTCTTTAATGGCGTTCGGAAATTGGAGGACTAGGAACTTCCAAACACCTGCAGAAGAGGAGAAAATAGCCAAGAACTTGGTGTTATAAAAAGGTATAAATAAATTCTAACAGATTCAATGAAGAGAGATTTCTGGTAGATTATAAGGTTATCATTTAATGAGAGTTTGACATGCTTTTAAATAACATACTTTTGAATACAGAACTAATTGACTACTACTACTAATAGGAACATTATTTCATTTTTTTGAATTTGGTGGGTGAACCTTTTGACCTTTTATAGTTGAGTTGCCGACAAGTGGGACATACAAACACTATTTGTAGAATTAGAAAAAATCACGCTTTTAACTGTACAGAGTTGAAAATACATATTACCATTTCAAAGATGATACCAAACGAATAAAAGTTCACAAGATAAAATCTGATAACTTGACTGTAGGTAAAACATGAGAATGAGACGAGGTTTGGTTGTAAATAATACGTTATTACTTACCCCAGCAAGGAAATTTGTAGATAGTTTTGGTTTGTCTTGTACTGCAGAATCTGCAACTGGTTGTGTTTGTGGGAAGTTGCGGATCAGTTTTGGGAGTTTCTGGCTATCAGCAAGTTCAGAATTCATTTCTGAATCTTCTCGCAACTTCTGCTTCTGTAGACCATCAATAAAAAGAGGGTAAATGTTTGTATTTCCCAAGCTCACTATGATGAACAAACTCAACTGATAGCTAAAAGGCCGGTTTAGCAGGCACTTTGGCGCCTGCTTTATGTCTTCAAATTCAATGTGCTAGGTGAATGGGGGGCATTTGACAAATGTCTTTTTCAAATTGTTTTAGGATTATATGATCTAAATAGTGAAATTCTGAAAACAACATTTCTATATTTCACTGTATAAAGGTTTTGAATTTCAATCATATTTAAAAATATAAATTTTAAACAAGTATAGTAATTCATGTTATAAACTCAATTATTTTTGTTAAATTAAAATATGGATATTAATATTATAAATCAATGATATAATAAAAATAATAACTACACCAAATTTATAACAAAAAAGAAAACATGTTAATTAATTTGAGTCGTTGTTTAAATTGGAATCCAATTTTTAAATTTGTAACAAAACACATCTGAAAAACACGAAATACAATTATATTTTTATTGAATCCCTTGTTTTCAAAATTTTGTTCAGATTGCCTACCAAAACAACCCTAAATCCCCAAAATGTCAAAGATATTAAGAGTGCATGCTGAGATAGTGATGCATGTAATATTTCAGAGAGGCTTTTCAATGTACCTTCTTTAGCCGTTCTTCAATGGATTTCAATGCTCGTGATTTATCAACTTTAGAAAGATAGAAATCCCTCTCCCTCTTAGCGGCAGAAATTTCTAAAGCCATTTTCTGCTCCCGAATGGCATGCTTGTAAGCTGCAAAATATTCAACATCAGTAACAGTGTTGTAAACTAGAATGGGGCAGGATCAAGTTTTTGAGGTGTGTACCAGTTTCTTCAGTAAGATCATCCCACTTGAATTTACTCAAATATTTGATATTCCAGAGATCATAGTAGAAAGATGACCTCTTCCTTCCTCCTAAAAAAATGTAAAACAGGTAGAGAAACGACTAAGAACATAAAGAAACTTCAGAAATCTTTTATTATAAAAATGTTCAAGAGCGGGGCATGGTAATTGGTAAACATAACCCGATCAAATTGATTATGAAGCACCTAATGCATGCCATAGGAGAATTAATTTTCTTATGCTGAACAGGGATTTCTAGACCAGCCCAATACGACTTCCATCATCCCCCAAAGAGAAAGCAGAAGTCATGTATCGAGCCAGGATGTCAGATACAAGCATGCATATAGGAATAAAAGTTTACCTATTGGTTCGCCGTTTAACATATTAGCCACCTTCTTGGCGACTCTTTTATCAGTAAATTCAACCCATCTGCATAGCACGTATAAGGAAAATACAGATCAGTAACTAAAACCAACCCCTTTGACAAGCCAAGCATCTTCAAGGGCATGCACAAACCATTGACTTCATATAAATTTGAAAAAATAAAAGTTGTCAGAAATGTGAGTATACCCTTCTGAAAAAAATTGTCCTCGAAACCCTCCTGCACGCTTTCGTTTTACTTGATTTGCGGCGTCTGAACATGAATGCATGAATTACCTTGAATGAGTAAACTAGAATACAATTCCTTCTAAACTAAATGACAGAAATTGAACAAAAGAACAAACAAATATGCAACCCAAATTTTGAAGCAACAGTAAAACCTAAGAGAAAAGGCAAATATATGTATAATTATTCATTACCCTCGGGTGCAAGATAAATTCTTTGTATTTCCCCATACTGCGAGAGGATCTGACGAAGTTTCAAAGGATCCATATGTGGAGGAACACGGCTCAAGTAACAAATTCCACGCATGTCCGCATTTGCAACTTCCTTTAAGAGACGTTTCTTCCTCTTTATATTCCTTTGATCTGTTTTACCATTGTTAGACTCTAAAATCTTCTCTCCAGATGTTTCTCTAACTATGCTGTCTGCACTTTCATTCTCATCATCTTCCAATGCAAATTGCCTCTCCTCAAGAATTTCATTTTTCTCACTTCCACCATCAGACAAAGGACTGCCCTCTTTCACAGATCTCTCTGCTTTAATTTCATATTCTCCTGCCTCAGCCTGGATAGAGTTCTCCACTACACATTGTTTAGTACTCTTCCTTCTCTTTTTCTTATTTTTCACTTCAGAGTTTATGTTGCTTTCCCCCAGCTCAACAGATCCTTCCACATTCCTTTCCATGACATCTACACCTTCCACCAATAACTGCTTCTTCTTCTTTTTACTTCCTTTTAATTTCTTACTAGATTCCGGGCTACAATCAGTTGTTAAATCAACTTCAAAGCTCTCCTCCTTGGGCATCCTAACTACAAGACGAGATAAACAATCTCAAGTAACAAATACAATAACTAAAAAAGCATTGCAGCTATAAGCAAAATAAGTATAACATCAGAGCTCTATTGTCGCACACATGAATTACTCACACAACACAAACTATCTTTCATTAATCCACTACTGATTTTTCTAATCCAACAGAACCCTTAATTAAGACATTCAGTAAAGAATCCAATTCTTCTACCAAATACGTTTACTGCGCGTAAGCCTAGAGGAACAGGAAGAGATAGTGAGTTCCGACAACAGAGAGAGATTTATGAGAAGAACCTGTTACGCGTGCGAGGGACCGAAACAATGGTCGACAGTGAGCGGCGCAAATGAAGAGACGAAACAAGTTATGCAACTGTTTCGGATGAACAAACGAACAACGGAGATTGAGTTGATTCCGATGAAACTACTGCAGCAACCGGATTGCAATACGGAGATAAAAGAGGTAGCAGCCGCACGAGATTAAGAATAAGGGCACCGCAAAGTGAATGAGCGAAGAAAACCCCGGGAAAATCGGCTTAATTTGAAGCGGTTCGATTCAATATATTTATATAGAACCGAATCTAGCGGTTTTAGTAATCGGGATCAACTGAACGTGAACCGCTTCGGTCAGTTGCCACGCCCGTTGTTTTTTAATTTTTTCTTAATTTTACAAATTTCAAATATTTTATCAACATATTTCAAATAATTACTTAAATTTATATATATTACCAAAAACGAAAACATAAAATATAATTTTTATTTCACTATATTTATATTCTCAGTTCACCAATAAATATTTATATTTTTATTAGACAACATTTTGAAAATTCACCATTTAAAACTTTTCTCTAATTAATCATAGATAGAGCATGCCAACCCATTGTGTACAAATCTTTTCTAGAAGGAGTTGATTGCGAGATCAGGTCAGTTAAAGAGTGAGAAGAAACATTTCTTATGAAGGTGTGTAAACATCTCTCTAGTAAAAACGTTTTAGAATTATTTTAAAATCTTGAGACTGATGGCGATACGAAATAGGCTAAAGTCAACAATATCGGCTAACTGTTATGCTAGGGACAAATTTTCACACGTTTATAAGGAATGTTTTGTTCCTTTCTCCCTCCGATCCGATGTTGTGTAGAAGTAACAAACAAGTATTAACTAATTTGATATATATATAATATATATTCGGACACCATTACATTATTACAACATATATCATAGCATACAAAAGCTTAGAACAATAAAATTCCCTGAATTAATCAGCCTTTGATTTCAGCAACTACAGGGCTGAATCTCAAGCAATAAGTCTCTTTTAAATTCAACATATGGGTAAGCCAGTGGACATTCATCTGAGCTTGTCTTCCACCTAAGAACACACCAAAAAAAAAAAAACCATATTCATCTGCGCTTGTTTTGAATGGAACTGTATAAATTAAAAACTGACCTATAATTGAGGACAAGATGATGGAGGAAGAAAGCTATCTCTAGCTTGGCAAGCTCAATCCCAGGACAAAGCCTTGGGCCTCCACCAAAGGGCGTCACCTTCTTGCTCATTTCTTTATCATCCCTCCATCTCCATGGATTGAACTGTTGAGGATATGGGTGAAGGGTTGGATCCAGATGAATGGCTGAGAAGACTGGATGAACTTTCCATCCCGAAGGAATGAAAATGTCTGTCCCATAAATCAAATTCAAAAGCTGCTGCAAGTAATTATATTAAAAAATAGGATTATGAATGTTACCTTTGAATTTGACATCTTTAATGGCCTCTCTATGTAAGAATTTGACCACATTTCCACATCTCATGGCTTCATATATCACCTGTTTAAGAGTTATGAATGTGATATTGGTTTAGAAAAAGAAAGGAAAAAAAAACTTTAAAAAGCTCCCATAGTTGTGTTTTTACATTGCATGTGAACTCCATTTGCTTGTAATCTTCTAAATTCAGATACTCTCCCTTCCCTTTGCCATTTCTTATTGCTTCATGTTCTTCCTGCATCATCATTATCATCTTTTTAACGACCTCGTTAAATGCATGAGAATTTAAAATATACGTGTGAGGTCCCACATCGATTGGGAAAGAGAACGAATCATTTTTTTTTATAAGGGCGTGGAAATCACTCTCTAATAGATGCGTTTTAAAAACATTGAGTGGAAGCTCGAAAGGAAAAGTCCAAAGAGAACAATATGTGCTAGTGGTGAGCTTGGACTATTACAAATGGTATTAGAGCCAAATACCAGGCGGGATATGTCAGTGCAGAAACTGAGACTCGAAGGGAGATGAACACGAGGCGGTGTGTCAACAAGTACGCTGGGACCCTATAGAATTGAAACGATCGTATTCATGATTTTAGATACCTTTAACTTTGCAAGAACATTGGGAGGTGAATGTGCAAGAAAGTAGACAATCAATCCCATAAGAGTAGCTGTTGTCTCATATCCTCCAAGCAATATGTCCAACACAACGCTCACAATCTCTTCCTCATCAAGCTTCCAATTTGACATTATCACGTCTAGAAAGTTCTCATGATCATCCCCTTCTTTTTCCACCCCTACCACTAATCCCTTCTTTTTCCTCTCTTTCATCATCTCTTTCACGATGCCCGAAAGCTTCGCTCGGGCCTGAATCATGAAACAGTTTTACACGGTTAGATATACGAAACAAAATTTGAAGAAATATATTGAATATAGAACAAAGAGATCGAGAACGACCTTAACAGCCTTATAGTATGGAGTTCCGGGGAGATTCAGAGGTAAAGAAACAAAGCCTTTCATATAAGTTTCGAACTCGTCCAATATTCTCAACCCAACCGACTCGTTCGCTTCAATGCCCAACAATTCCTTCACCATAACACTCAAAGCAAACTGTAATAAAAAATAATGATTCAAAATTTTGTAGAAAGATTCCATTTTTATGTCATAATTTATTTGTACTTTTGTTTATTTTTACCATTTTCACTTCTTTGCAGAAAAACACACGAGTTTGGCATCTCCACGACTCCATTAAAGAGACAGAGAGCTTGTCCACGGAGTGAAGGAAAGTGGGGTTGGACTTGCACCAGCTGACAAAGCTAACGACGACGTTTCTGAGCTTCCGGTGGGTGTCTCCGGCGGCGATGATCAAAGAATTGCTGCCGAGAATGCCATGCATGGCCTTGGGATAACTCACTTTGAAAAGTTTGTCGTCGTTTTGAAGAATGAACATGTTAAGCTCTCGATCACATGACACTATCGCCGGCGAACCAAATAGATGAGACTTGAAAACCGTCCCAAACCTATAAACAGTAACGGCTCAAGCCAGCTAGCAAATATTGTCCTCTTTTTTAGTTTTCCCACCATATTTTAAAACGTGTTAGGGATAGTTTCCACCCCTTATAAATAATGTTTCGTTCTTCTTCTTAATCGACGTGAGATCTCACAATCCACCCCAACTCTTTGGGAGAGGTTTCTACGCTCTTATAAAGAATGTTTGTTTCTCCTCCCCAACTAATGTGAGATCTCACAATCCACCCCGACTTTTTGGACTTTCCCACAAGGATTTAAAAACCAGGTTTCCACACCCTTATAAAGAATGCTTCGTTGTCCTCCTCAACGGGTATGAGATCTCACAATCCACCCCCTTCGAAGCTCAGCCTCCTTGCTAGCACATCATCCAGTGTCTGGTTATGATACCATTTGTAACAAGCTCATCGCTAACATATATTTTCCTCATTTAAAAGCATTTGCTAGAGAGGTTTCCGCACCTTTATAAAGAATGTTTTGTTCTCCTCCTCAACCGGCATGGGATCTCACAATCCACCCTCGTTCGGGGCTCAGGCTCCTTGCTAGCACATCGTCCAGTGTCTAGTTTTGATACCATTTGCAACAGTTCAAACTCATCGCTAAGAGATATTTTCCTCCTTAGACTTTTTCTCAAAGTTTTTAAAACGCATTTTATAGAGAGGTTTGCACACCCTTATAAAGAATACTTCGTTCTTTATCAAGGTGGGATCTCGCACTTGAATTTACCTGGAACAGTGATACTGGAGGAAGGTCCCAATGGAGTTAGAATGATGGGGCTTGAGGAAGCTGAGTGTCTCTCCAACGAAGGGGAAGCCCATGCAGCCAGGAGGCAAGCTAGGGCTTGGCGTTGCAGCTGCAAAGAGTTTCAGCAGCAACTGACAGAGGATGACTGCTGCCATGGCTAAGCTCAAAGCAATACTAAGAGGGCTGAAACTTGCAGGAGCTTCCATGGCGTTTATGAACTGAGCTTAAGCCAATGGTTTGATCCCATTTTTCCCCCTCTTCTTTGCCTTCTTTATATAGAAAGCGAATCCCATTGTTTGAGTTTGTTTTTTACAACTTTATGTGCATGGCATTATTACTTATTCCACTAATAATATACATTTATTAAACATAAAATTTAACTACAAACATACTTTACCTAACTTAATCAAATAAAAAGCATCACCAAACTTGTTTTCATTCACGTTTATCCATTCTTTACGATCCCATTTGGAAGTTTTAAACACTTTGGGTGATTCCTTTTCTTCTTTTATGTAGTAAAAAGTCAAAACATCATTAGAAAAAAATTGGTGGAGTGTTCCCTAAAGAAAGAACACATAACCATTTAATTTTTGAACTCGGTCTCTAACGATTGGTTTCCAATCGTGCAGATGGTTGGCAGATAGGAAAGGCAAAGATTCAAACTTGACGTTCTAAGGAGTCTGTATTCATCTTTGTTCAAGGCAAGACACATTTGACTCTAATGTTACGTACATTGGTTCTAGCTAAGACTACCAGTAGTTTAGATAAGGTGCATCGTATGACTCCTAATCGAAATAAGCTATGACTTTTCGATAACGACAATCTATAAGGGCAACACAACAATCCAGCTCTTAAGACAAAGTCTATGGTCAGAACTCAAAAGGCAGCAGAAGATCGTCCGAAAACAAATAGCTAAGACCCCAATTTAGAAAAAACATCCAAAGAACAAGATAGAAAGAAAGATAGGATAGTGTAAACATTGATATTTATTTTTTTTTATTATTATTATTTATCTAATCAAAAGTTTAAGAAATAAATTTGTAATTTAATCATTAATTAGAAAAAAAAAAAAAAAGAATGAGTTGGATTTGCTTTTCGGTTGTGCGGTAGCTGATGTGGATGTTTGCATTTGGCAATCCGACACATGTGCATAATTAAAATCCTTCTTTTTAAGACAGCAAAGAAAGAGTCCTATGGCCAACAAAAGAGGCTGAGTGGACAAATTACATGATGCACACGTGCCATGCTAATAGGCTGAGTGGAGGAGGTGCCGTGAAGATCTAGGAATGTGAGCAGTACGAGCTGAAAGGCTCCCATACTGTTTGGAGGGCAGAGAGCATAGATGCCAAACAAACCTGACCCCTATCTATCGTCGTAGAATCCCCAAACCAGGGAAGGTTAAGCAAAAATGAAAGGGTATGGTGAGGGATAAGGGGGGAAGCTCCTAAATTGAAAGATACCCTTGCTCGGTCTAACGCTCGTTTATACGACATTGACTTTAGCTAAATGATTATGACTAACATATTCTTCCAACTTGAACCACGGTTTCTAAAAAAATTATACTTAGTGAATGGCTCGATCCTTCTATCAAGCTGGAGACCTTACCTTGAGTAAGTGTGCATTGACTTATCACTTTAATGTCTTCACTGGTCTAAGTGATAGCTGGATATCAGTCTTTATTGTAATCATGGCTGATGTTTCGAATTCCTTTTTCACTTTTCCTTTTTTATTTTTCGTGGATTTAATATATACTTTCGTCCCTAATTAAAAAAAAAACATATAGCTTAGGTGTGAACTACTAAGATTAAGATTTATATAGTGCATATTACCAACAAATTTGTAGCCCTAATTAGACCTAGGCTTAACATTCCGACTCCAAAATTAATCATATGAGTCCAACCCTATGAATCTAATACCATAATTGTAGCCTTAATTAGAGCTAGCATATTGTCCCTCACTAGGGTAATCCCATTATTACGGAAGAGAAACTCTTTTTAAAAATTTAAAATGTGTAACAGTATTTCTTGATGTTTTTGTTAATCATGATCATATTGCACGTATGGAAGAAGAAACATGATTACTCTGGTCTCTTCTTTTAGAATATAATCATACCATGCCGAAGCTTTATTATTATTATTTTTACGAAACTTTATTATTATTTTTTTTCACTTTATGAATTTGGCTATTGATAATTGTTTTGTTCTTGTTTGGTTTGGGGGCCTACACATTATATGATCACCAATTGTTTTCTTTTTTAAATAGGAATGTGAATTTGAAAACAGCTAAAAATTAAAAACTCTTTTATTTTCATCGTAGATAAGAATTATTTTGTTCCTTTTCAATTAGAATGATGAACCATTATTTTTTACTTTTATTTATCATATTTTTATAATTTTATAATAAGATGATTAAATTTTGATCTTATGAAAAAAGTATAAATGTCTTAACTACTTAATATAATTAATTATATTGGCTGTCTTAATTTATTTAAAAAGATTTTGGGCCAGATTTTCCAACTTCGGAGTGTAAGAAACGAGATCAGATGGGCAGAACACAAAAAGGAGATTTTGGGCCAGATTTTTGGCCCATTTCCAATTCTCTCATATTTACCCAGAAATTCCATTTGGGTATTTTCCAAACACAATTTTACAAATTGGGTCGCCGGCATTTGAGGCGGGTGAAGTGGGTCAGATAATTCTGGGTTGATTTAGTTTGACACTTCGAAGAACAAGAAGAACAAGAGGAAGAACACGTTGAACAAGCACAAGAAACTGAGGAAGCAGCTTTGACGACAGATTTGGATGGTTTACTCGGTGAGATTTTAAAGTTTTTGAGGGATTATGCTATTAAATTGATCTTTATGGTTTGCCTTAATGTTATCATTGGAACCAAGAATGATCGTTCTCCTCTTTCATGGGAACTATGGTGGAAACATTGTTCGTTCTGACTAGTAATGGCACTGCACTGAGTTTTGCAGTTTATTCATTTCCAGACTAGTTTTCTTGGGTGATATCGATATCTTTTATTACATATGGATACAATCAGTTTATGCATTTCTGCCTTTGTTCTTAAGAAGGATAATAAGGTTTAAATAAGGTTTCCTCACCCAACAAATTCATTCTCAAAGGCATAGTCCTACTTGTGCCATCTCCACTCCTGAATCTGTCTATAACCCCTTTCTAACTGATTACCCTTCTGAAGATTCTTGGATGTTTCTCCATTAATCAAGCCAAAATTTGATTCTTGTTCTAGTTCATAGTTCAAAGTTGCTATAGTATTTGGTAATAAAGGAACGAAGGGATTTTCTATGTGTCAAAGGGACTCGGTAAGGATGAGGTGTGAAATTTGTTGTGCTTTAAGGCTTTCATTTGGGTTTTTGTGTACTAACTATCTTGTTGTGTTGTCAACTTAAACACAAATCAACTGATTAAGACGTAAAGACGTATATTCTCGAGGTCAAAATTTTCAATCCTTCACTTACCATGTTCTTGAACTCAAAAAAAAAAAAAAAAAAAAGAATAAATTTTGTGGTGTTCTTCTGTTTTTTATTTTTAAAATTTGAAATGGTTTCTTGTAATTTCTATTTGGAGGCCGGTGTTGTGGGCTTTTTTGCCTGTGATTTTTTATAGCCTGGTTTTGTACACTTTCTCTTAATTCAACGGTTTCCTATAAAATAGAAAAACCTGTTATGAAGTTCATTTCATGTTTGAAGAACATAGATTGAGAGTTATGTCCTCAAGTTCATGTCCCGAATGTTTCACCTTCTAAATTAGAGGACAATCAGTGGCTTTGGATGAATAAAATGTGTTTAGAGTCCTTATGAAGCTGTCGATGTATACATAGTTATTGATCCAGTGGTTTCTCTAGTTTATGGTTCGAGAAATGGTACAGTTCTCAAGACTTCCAGATTTTGTATCTATAAAGATACTATGTAACCGCCCAAGTCCATCACTAGCAGATATTGTCTTCCTTGAATTTTTTCTTCTGGGCTTTTCCTCAAAGTTTTAAAACGAATGTACTAAGGATAGGTTTCCACACTCTTATAAGGAATGCTTCCACTCTCCAATCGATGTATTTTCTCACAATCCACCTCCCTTGGGGTCGGTGTCCTTGCTGGTACACCGCCTGATGATTGGCTTTGATACCATTTGTAATCGCTTAAGCCCACCGCTAGCTGATATTGTCTTTCTTGGGCTTTCTCTTCAAGGTTTTAAAACGCGTCTATTTAGGAGAGGTTTCCACACCCTTATAAGGAATGCTTTCCCTCTCCGACCAATTTGGGTTCACATGGACTAAGTTTCTGATATTTGGAGTGAGAGTATACTTGCGTGGAATTTCACTTGCACTTAATCCCCTTACGACAGAGATTGAGGAGCTGATCAATTTCCTTATTTTGAAAAATCAAAACTCAGAAATCCAGTGATCATTAGCTCCTTTTATTGTTCTTAACTTTGATAATGGGGACCAACCCGTGTTTCTAGAATTTCATATCGGCTGTATGTCTGGCATTACTGAAATGACATCATCTTTGACCAAGCATGTCTTTTATCTAGCCCTTTACCCCTTGTATTCCATGACGGTATCTTCATGGACAGAACAAGCCCCATCTTTCAATTTACAAATAAAAGGTTCTCAGCTCTCCACGATTCGGCCTCAATGTGTTCTAAGGAGGTGCGAGCAGTAAGCCGAGGAATAAGAAAGCTTTTCAAGACCACAAAAACAACAAGATCTACCACAATAAAAAAAATTTAAAATAACAGAACTTTTGTTGAACTCTGGAAAGTGTTCTAGCCGCAGAGTGCTGACCAAAAAGGAAAAAGAAGGCCTTTATCCACTTTCCATTCTACATTCTTATTACACTGCAAGCAAGAAATATCTCATTAGATTATTTATCAGTAAATGGTTCTGTTTAAATGGATGCTTAATTATTTTCTTGCTTCTAATTCTTGTCCTTCTATTTGGTCTCTTATGGCTTGGCTGATATAATTATATGTTGAACTTTTGATGTGGGGTCCTGGCTGCCTGGCATATCACATCTATCATTGGGAGATCCATGTGATTAGCTTGACTAAAGAAATTGTTGGCCAATGAAATCTGCTATTAAATCTTTTGTTGGCCTTTTCTTGTTGGCTACTTTTTTTCTTCTTTTTATGATTGTGAATTGTGATTAACATGGTTCAAAGTATCGCGGTATTGATGATGAACACGATTATACAATCATAATTAGTGATAATCATAGTCGTGTGTCTTACACGAGAGTAATGATAAGAGGGCTGAATGCACCTTATGTATTCCATCTATTGATATAATGTCCTAGTTTGAAATTATGAGTCGAATTTCCCTCTTGTGCCAGAATGTTGTTTCTTTTAGGAAAGAACAGAGAAATCCTTCATTTTCCACCTTCCTAATTGAGAATAGGAGTTCAAAACTAATTGGAAAGAGTGACTCAATCCAAAAGAACAAGCTAGCTTAGAAGGAACCAATTGAAATTTCGATTGGTTCAAAATTGTTAACTTGAGCATAGGTCAACTCGTTAAGATCATATATATCGACCAAGAGCGGACTACACATGCTTATGAACTCAAAATATATAGCTAAGAAATCAAGGCTTTTATTAACGGAAATCCCATGGAAAGAACCTAGGAAAGTGACCAAAAAAGGGTCTCTATTGGTTGGGATAAGAAAGGAGGATAATTACAAAACCTTGTATGATGAAAAATATGGGTTGAACCATTATTGGATATAAGTCTTCTTAATCTCTTGCTTTTGGATTTAAGTATTTGTTTCTTATACCTCCTATAATGAATTTACATCAAGGATCAACATTCACCGCCATTTCAGTGCAGGAAATAAGATACCTACGAGATCTGTAAGTTAGGTTGAAAACAGTTTAATGTTTCTACTTTTTTTTTCTAAATTTTCTATTCACATGTTGAAGTTCGATACTAAAAATACAGAAAAATGTATCTTATGACACCATTATTGTAACGACTCATATCCACCAATATTGTCTACTTTGGGCTTCCCCTCAAGGCTTTAAAACGTGCGTCTAATGTGCGTATGGTGGGGGAAGGTTTTCACACCTTATAAAGGATCTTTTGTTCTCCTTCCCAACCAAATGTGGGACATCACATTTTTTTTGTCATCCATATTTATTTATGAATAAATGATCCGTAAAATAGCATAATTATTAGTTTAATAGTTTAATTAATGAGCGTGACAAAATTAAAAATTTTAAAAATAAAAGTAATGATAAGAGACCTCCAAAAGGAATAATAATGATAATAATAAAAGGATAAAATAGGAAAATTGATAGATGAATATAGGGTTCTAAGCTGAAGCTTGCAACGATCTCTTACAACCTAACAATGGCTACTTTCAGGTTCAGCTCTCTCTCTAAGAATGCCATGATTGACACACTATATAATTTCAGTGAAGATGAGGAAGAAGTAAACCATTTTCTTCTTTTGTATTGTCCACGCCACGCCTCTCAGGTCCACTGGTCACGCTCTCTTCTCTGACCCACCATCATCACAGACGCCATTAAACCTCTCTCTCTCTCTCTCTTCCATTTATGTGCCTGTTACCCACCGCTAACAATCTCTCTGTTCTTCTCTTTTTTTCCTCACCGAATGTTTGTAAACCAATCCCAACTCTCGAATTTTCTGGAATGTCGATCTCTTACTGTTAATTTTCAGTCGTTAGACCAAAGGGTTTTGTTGAATTTCTTGCTCGTTTTTCTTTTGCGTTTTTAATTTGGGGTTTCTTCGAATGATGGGTTGTTGGTTCGCTTAATCGGGGTTAGATTCGTTCACAGTGGCGGACCGCGAAGATGGGTGGTGTTACTTCGTCCATGGCGGCGAAACTCGCTTTTTTCCCACCGAATCCGCCTTCGTACAAACTTGTTACCGATGAATATACCGGTCTTTTGCTTCTAAGCCCTTTTCCTCATCGTGAAAATGTTGAGATTCTTAAGCTGCCCACTCGTCGTGGTACTGAGATTGTTGCTGTCTTCATTCGCTACCCTATGGCCACCTCGACGTTGCTTTACTCTCATGGAAACGCCGCTGATCTGGGCCAGATGTACGAGCTTTTCATTGAATTGAGCATTCACCTTCGTGTTAACATCATGGGGTATTGCTCTGTTCTCTTCTGAGTTTCGGTGCTTTCCTTTGTTTTTGCGGTCAACTTCTGCATATGGATCGTCTGAATTTACCAGATTTCATTAGGAATTCGGGACTCAACTGTGATTGTGTCTGATAGCAGGTTCATGAATGCCAATTATAGTCGGTCTAGGTTCAATTCAGTTCTTACATCATCATCCAAACTTTTAGTTGTAGAATTTAACTCTATAGACCGATGGTTCTTCGATTGAATAAGGACTGTGCTAGCTAGAGAATTTGAGCTGATATTATCATCAGAACTCGTAGAATATTGAGTTAATGAATCCTTATTAGAATCAAGCTTTCTATATCTGGATTGCTCGATAATAAATCTCATTTCATCAATGATTCTCCTTCTTCCCTTGAATTGATTTGCAAGGTCTGTGATCGTTCCCCTGTCAAAATCGAGACTTACGCTGCACTTTAATTGCTCGTCCATGAAATGGTTGATTACTATAGAAAAAAGTTGTAGCATTCTAATAAGGAAATGGTTGTGCAGGTATGACTATTCAGGGTATGGCCAATCAACTGGAAAGGTGTGTTTGTCATAAGCGATTTAGATTGAATTGAAATTGCTTGTGATGTTCGTATCGATCCTAATCCAAGATTCAACGTCTGTTCTACATTGCAGCCAAGTGAGCAGAATACATATGCAGATATTGAAGCTGTATATAAGTGTCTTGAAGAAAGTTATGGTACTAAGCAGGAAGATATCATCCTGTATGGCCAATCAGTTGGAAGTGGCCCCACTTTGGATCTTGCAGCTCGGCTGCCTCTCTTAAGAGCTGTAATTCTTCATAGTCCTATACTTTCTGGTTTAAGAGTCATGTATCCAGTCAAGCGTTCGTACTGGTTCGACATTTATAAGGTAAAGTAATCCTTTTTGTTTCTACTGTGATAGATTTATTTTCTTTATATGCATCATTCACATGCTGTATTTGTTGTTTTCTTTCTGTGCAGAATATTGACAAAATTCCTTTGGTTGATTGTCCTGTTCTTATCATCCACGTAAGAATTCCCTGTTGCATATTTTTCGATTGTCATCTTACCATGATAAACTAATGTGCATGTACAGATTGAAATTGCTGTTCATAAATCCATGACTTTTAAAGAAACCGAACCTTTCTATGCCCGTTTATACAAGGGAAATCAGAGGAAGGAAGTTTTGAAAAATAGAATTTGTCTAATCCTGTGGTTGATTGCTTGAATGGTTGCTCACTTGAGAACTATAGTCTTAATTGGTCATATGTGTCTCTTTTACCAGGGAACTTCAGATGATGTGGTTGATTGCTCACATGGTAAGCAACTCTGGGAATTATGCAAAGAAAAGTATGAACCACTGTGGATTAAAGGAGGAAACCACTGTGATCTGGAGCTCTATCCTGAGTATATTAAGCACCTGAAAAAGTTCATATCAACGGTGGAGAAATCCCCATCCCAGAGATACAGTTCCAGGAAGAGCACAGACCAGTTAGAGAAACCTCGAAGGAGTGTTGACTTTTTCGAAGTTTCGAGGAAGAGCACAGATAGGCGAGAGAAACCAAGGCAAAGCACTGATAGGCATGAAAAAAAGAAGAGCCAGTATGGTAATACAGATAAATTAGAAAAAACGAGAATGTCAGTTGACCATAAAGAAAGGTCACGCAAGAGCGTAGATTGTCACGAGAAGTCTAGAAAAAGTGTTGATCATCAGTTTGAACGAGCAAGAAAGAGTGTCGAACGACTTGACAGAATACACACCGGATAATTGTTGGGTATAGCAAAATTGTTTCTAAGGAACAGGAGTGGGATTGTAAGAATTTCACAGATCCTTTTTTTATGTTCTATGTATTAACTTATGGTCCTTTTGATGTGTAGTTTACCTTCTGAAATGTTTGAGTTAACTATCATGAAATGAGAAAAGGACATGGTGTCCTGTTTGTTCTTGTTTCCATTACCAATCTCCATACCTTCTCAGTATCAATGCAATATTGAATGGAAACTAATCAATATTATCGGAGAATTTTTTAGAATCCAAGCTGCCTCAGGAAACACATTTCAACCTCTCAAATGCTGCTGTAACCAACCTGCCATTCATTTTACTTCTAAAGATCAGGCAAAGTTCAGTCAGATATTGACCCAATGCTCAAATTTCTTCAATGTACAAAAACGATGCAACTACCTTCATGAACACACTACATCTGAAATAGGCGAGAGCCAGTCTTGTTAAAACTACTGAGCTTGGCCATTAATAACAGAGAAGTTGGGTCTGCGCTCGCTATATTCGACGATGGCTGATGGTGAAAGATGACCGATACAGATCTCGTGGACTGATGCAAACAATGGAAACAGCTCGAGCCACCCACGGTGACTTAAAACCTCGTACATCTCCTTTGCTGTGGAGACTCCCTTCAAAATGTAAAATGAGCTGTTAGGAGAAACTACAACAACTTTACTTGATAATGTAACTAGAATGTTTATACATGCCTGCATCACTAGTTTTTAGGATGAACACAATCTAATATTTGTTTATCAGGGAATTGGTGAATATTTAAGCAAGAAACAACCCTCTTGCTTCCCCCAGATATCTAAATGAAAATCATTAAGAACGAAGCTCAACTAGTTCAACTCTATATCATTCAAATTCTCTCTATATCCTTGACTAAGATGTTAGATATTCAAATTCTCTCGCTCCACAGAAAGACATTAACTATTCAACCTCATCCAACCCGAGGTTCAAATCCCCTCCACCACATGTTGAATTCAAAACTAAAAGGAAGAAAAGGGTAATGATCCATTTACGAAAACTACGAGTTAATCATGTCATTGAGAAATAGAAACCTGCAATTTTTGGCCCTGCAGCATCTCTGCTTCAAGTTCATCAAAAGACCTACATGGGAGAAGGTAAAATCATATACAGCAACAATTTTACGTAGCCTCCATATAAAAAATCCATGTTTCAGGGTAGCAATATTAACCTCTTCCCTCCATGCTTTGCAAAAGCTGCAGCCACCTTCCTGTTTCTTCCTCCCACTGCCAAATATAAATTGGTTCTACTGAGACAATGAAAGAAAGTAAAGGAAGAAGCACAAAAGAATGAAGAATTTATCCTTACAGCACGTTGTAATCAGATCAGCAACTCCACAACTCTCAAAGAAAGTACTGTCCTTAACAGATGAAAACAGAAGCTTGGAGATCATCCTCATCTCTCTCAGACCGATTCTCATTATCGCAGCCTACCGAATGAAAATGAAAATAGTCTGAGATAAAGAAGACATGTAATCTACCTTTTGAATGTTTAGAACTAAGTTTTGTACCTTTGTGTTATTTCCCATCTCCAAACCATCAACAAAACCTGTGATGTCAAATTGGCTAAAGACTGTTCTTCATTAAAAGCAGAAAAAAAGAAGCGAATTGATAAAGATTTACGACTAACCTGCTGCTAATGCCACAACATTTTTAAGGGTTCCACACATTTCAACTCCTTCAACGTCTTGGACCTTTCAATATTTCACAATTAGAAAGGTAATAAGAAAGCTTTTCACCAGTCAATTTGAAATAGCTATGATTAATGCAAAAAATCAATCACAACGACTAAAACAGTGTAACAGCCCAAGCCCACCGCTAGAAGATATTGTCCTCTTTAAACTTTTCCTTTCGGGGTTTCCCTTAAGGTTTTTAAAACGTGTCTACTAGGGAGAGATTTTCACACCCTTATAAGGAATACTCCGTCCTCCTCTCCTCACAAGTAGTTTAGATGCAAAATTTAGAGACAAAAAATACAAAATTCAAAAACTTAAGTAGGAGTTAAACCAAGTTTTACACAGAATTTGTGAGTGATATATCAGTTTTGAACAGAATCAAACTCATCACAATTGGGATTGACAGAGATTGCTTAAATAATATACATGAGATCATGAACTGTACTCACAGGTGAAACAACAAAATAGGGAGTACTGAAAAGTTGAACCCATTTTTCAGCAATCTCTCTCATGTTCTCCCTGTATCCCACCGTTGCTTCACTAAACTTCTCTACAGCAATCTACATGAACAGTTCAACAATCTTGAAACAAAACGAAATAAAACATAACTGAACTTTAAAATCAAGCAAAATTAAGACAAAAGTTTCTAAAGATTACTTGTTTATCAACCTGAAAGCAGAGTCATGAACAGTTTTCATAATCTTACTACATATAAACATACATAACAAATTGTCATACAAGGCTTTGAATCTGTAAAAGTAACCTCGTTTGCTATGTTAGCGCCCATTAGAACACAACAATTGATACCCAATTCCTGGGAGATGAGGGAAGAAATCATGCATGGACCTTCCTTCTTCATCTCCATCCCCTTAATGAGGGAAATAGCTTCCACTTCTTTCCTTATCTTTCCCACAAGTCTCTTGCATATCCCCTCCACAAATTGGTGGGGTGTCACAAACACCAACATATTAGCATCCTTCACTGATAATTCAACCCATTAGACTATGCTAAGCGAGAAAGATTTGAATGAGATCAACAAAAAAATCAGAAGAACTTGAATGGAATACCTGCATTTTCAAGGTCTGGATCTGCAATAACATTCTTGCCAAGCTTTATACCAGGGAGATACTTAACATTCTCCTGTTAATTAAGATTCAAGAATCACTAATATATAACGCTCTAAATTTCCTAACACGGAAATGGGTCGTAATTAATCAATAGAACATTACATTGTTGAGATTGATAACATCAGTTAACTTCTCACCAGTAGGCAAAGTTTCCTCAAACACCCACATTCGAACCTCATCTGAAATCCAATAAACTCAAGAAACGGATATCAAAATGCAACGAAAATGGCGCAAATCGAAATCCAGTAGCATAACAAACAAATCCCATGTTTCAGAAGTTGAAGAAAATACCATGGAAGGAACTCAGCCTAGCCGCATTAGAGGCGATGAGTTTAGCCGCAACACTGCCCCAATTTCCACTTCCAACGATGGTAACTTTGGATTTTCGAGAAACCCCATCATCGGAGAAATGGGAATCGGGACGAACAGAGCCCCCATTGCTAGAACGCTGTGGAGCTTCGATCCCGGGAGCCATGGAAGAAATGGGAGGGAGAGAATGGAGAAAAGGAAGAAAATGGGAGCGAGCGGTGGAGAGAAGTAGAAGGGAAGAGGAAGAAGAAATAGAATATAAAGAGAAATTAAGAGAGCGGAGAAGCCATACACGTTTCGTGAGAAACAAAGCGCATCCGTGCATTTTGTTAAATCTGGCGATCCAAACTAAGGTCTGCTATATTTCATGGAGTTCATTTATTTATTGTTTTTACATATTGTTCTCGAATTTTCAGAAACGAAACGCATAATCATTGTATTAAGCTAAAATGTCAGATAATTGCAACATTTTTTGGGTCTGAAAGTGAGGAAAATCTAAAAATAGAAAGCTTCATGGAGATGGGTATTATCTGGATTCCCGGAGATACCCATAACCAAAATTAAATCTTTGGGCTCTTCCAAAAATGGCGTGATTACAAAATAATGATGAGTATTAGAAATGGGTTCAGAATAAAGCACACACGTTGGTCAGTTATTCCAAGGTAACTTTTTTAGCGCCTGGTTCATCGGTTCTTCCGAATTACTTTTACAAATAATAATGCTTCAAATACTTGTTATTTAATTATCTAAAACTTTCATAATATTAAGAAATTGCAAAAAAAAAAAAAAAAAAAAAAAAAAAAATTTTTAATTTTT
>NW_019272028.1:1724909-1757401 GCF_002738345.1 Cucurbita maxima
AAAAAAAAAAAAAAAAAAAAAAAAAAAAAAAAAAAAAAAAAAAAAAAAAAAACACTTCTAACTTTTGTTATTTTATGATCGAATTGTGTAGGAAAAATTTTAAAATTTGAAGTTAGATAATTTAGGTTCGGGGTTGTTTTTATTTTTATCTAAAAGGATGAAAGTGTGACAAAAAAAAAAAAAGAAAAATTAAGCAGAAGTTTGGTCCACCAACACGAAAATGGGTGGTGGGCTAAAAACTAAGTATCTCACTGAGTTTGGCTCACATACTTCATTATATATAATATATAATGATAAATAACCGTAAAATTTATTATAATCATGTGGAAACCTCTCCATAGTATCGCGTTTTACAACTAGCAATACATAATGAACCAAAGTCAATAATATTTACTACTAACAGTGGATTTGGACGATTGCAATAACTTCATTATATTAGTTTTAACCACTCCTCTACCCCACAAGTTCAACCGTGTTCACGATTGAAGTTTATACATTTATCGAATGATCTCAATCATCTTCTCTTAGTATTTCAAGATATTTAAAAAGTATAAATAGAATTATCTTTGACATCAATACATCAATATTTCTATCGATATCCAATGAGGGACATCAGTGTTACCTGGCATTCTTTGGTAGTATTGGGTGCACAAGAACAGATATCTATCGTTGTCCTTGTGGGTCTTTTCAAACACCATACCCTTATTCCACTTGCCATTGCCATTGCCATTGCCATTGCCATTGCCACTAAGGATGAAAGACACAAGAGCAACAAGATTTAATGGGAGGGGACCTTAAAACTATGCTGTCTTCCAACTATCTTCATCTTATCCATACAATGGTAAAAATGAATAAGAGAAACTGTTTTCACACGGACATAGCTAACCAATTAATATGGTAATTTAAGAGAAGTTAAATTCTGGAATTTAGATGTATTATACAATAAGGTTATCAATATGAAAAGGGTATTGGAACAGATGCAAGCAAAAAATGAGAATGTCTATATCCGAATAAAATCATCGATCGTTCGTGTAATTGATCGAACTGCTTGTGACAATGAACTTACTCTATAGTTTATGGAATCCAAATTTTGGGCAAAAAAACCTGTTTCTCTTTTGGGCACAGCACCATTAAAATAGGAGCAGTGGCTGCTTTGTTCTCCGCAGAGGACATGACAATGATCCATTTGTTCAGGGAGCTCTATCAAATGGTTGTGTATCATTATAACAAACATCCCAGACAGATTCCATGGCATCCCTTGCAGCAGCTTCCGAGCAATAAGGATTAGCAATCACTGATTTCATCACTCTTCTTCTCACACACTCCTTCACAAATTGAGAAAAGATGTCAACAAATAGCGAACCGAAAGAGCCCAACAGAAATGCACCAAGAAGAAAAAGAATCCGAGCGAGAGTAGGGTAATAATATTGTTGGCAAAAAGAATATGAAATGCTGGTTTGTATCATATCACACATGCACATGTTGTTCTATCATTAGTGCATCGCCTTCGATCATATCCTCACCGACATCTACATTGAGAAGAGTTTTCTTTTCCTAGGGCAGTGAGAAGAGTTTTCTTTTCCTAGGACAGTGAGAAGAGTTACAATGGCCCCCAATTGCAGCCATCCATTAAGGGTTGAACAAACCTAGATCTCTTAGAAATATTGGCCAGTAAGGAAAGAAAGAAACGAATGCAATCACATGACTTCAAGATTAGAGCCTTCCTAAAATGTTCTGCTAATATTATGTTTCTTTCATGAAAAACTTCTACTCTCACTGCTCATATATAAGCTAGTTTAGCAAAGGGCTGAGGGAAAAGCAAATTCTTAAGCACAAAATAATCCATTGTCAAGAGCGATTATCAGCAAAAAGATGCAAGAAAGAATGGTTAAATCAACTGTATTCATGGCCAAGATCAGCTTCAAGTTGACATGGTCATACACAGAGATTTTAGATTCTATAATGAAAAAAGTTCTTTAATGTAACACAATAACTTGGGACGTGTTAAGTTATTAATCATATAACTTATCTATCAGTAGAGAGCACTAAAACTTTACTACTGTCCTGTGGTTCATGTTCATTAGTCCTTGATCCGCTGAGAATATATTTATAATTACTCTAAGCACACTTCATGGATGTTTTTCACCATTTTAAGCAAGAGGCTATGAACAATGTCAGAAATTCAAAAATCTCAAAACATGAAGGATGAAACTTTTACTCATTTTTAGATGCCAACAAGAGAATTAAACTACAATTTTCTAGAAATCATACTTGCTCGTGTCCTCGTAATTTGACAAAACCTCGCAGTAGTTCTCGTTTATAGTGGCAATCACCACTTAGATGTCCAGCTCGAATCTAAATTCCAAATACATGTGTTAGAAAATTACCAGAAGGAAAACTAGAGACCAGAACAAAAGAAACTCAATCTGGGAAAAAATGGCTATTTGCAGATTCATACCTCACTGCAAGCATGATGTGCACAATTAGCCCAATCCAAGTTTGCCGCACGACAATCATCAAAAGCATGAATGAGCTCATGAATTACAACTTGGTTAACCTCATCTTGAATGTTCATATGATTCCTACACACCATTATCTACAAGCAAGAAAGTAGACACAATAAAGAAATCAGTCTTCAACATTCTCATCCAGATCCAAATTCATCAACAAACCATAAGCAGAAACAAAGAGAGGAAAGTATAATGAGTATTACCCCTTCACCACGAACATAGCCACCACTGATCTGCTTATCGCAATGAACAGCCTTAATAAACTTATCCCCAATCCCACATCCAGATTTCTCCAAATGCTCCATCAAGAATTTCACCATCGGAGCTGAGAGACACAGAAATAGAATCATTGACCCATTTGAGTCGCAGAGAACGGTTAAGAAGGTACGAGAAAAACAAAAGAAAGCTCTAATTTTCAAATTCTCAGCAAATAAACACAAGTCGCAAAACCCTAAACCCTGCAATTTTATACGCGGGTTCCAAATTTTGAGGAGACGAGTAGAACAGGAAATAAATGATTTGTTGTTCATACTTCGGAGACTTCTTCGAATCATATCCTCGCATTCTTCCTTCGTCCGGCCGCCGTTGACGGCAGAATACAAGCGATTCGATCCAGGTTCCGGGGTGGATTCTTCCGCCATTCTTAGTTTCAAGTGTCAACACGGCGTCGCTGCAGAACTATCTACAAGCGGGTTTCGGGGTTTTGTATGAACAACGGTTCGCATTTTTGGTTTTTCACTGAACTCGAACCAGGAAAAACCGGGTTCAATTAAAGAAATCATAAAGCCACGATCAAAATTGATATGATCATAAAGCCACGAACTAAAAATTGATTTTTTAAGATTAAACAAATTTCCCTCTCCCGCCATTGTAGCCTGTAGGGAAGAGATCCCAACTGAAAATGGCGAAATCCGGCAAATCCGGCGAGCCTCTGAACCCTAAACTGAATCCTCCGCCGTTGGGCCCTGAAGTCCTTTAAATACCCTTCCCCTTCCCTCCTTCAAACTCATTCTCTGGTCTTGCAGTCTTTCTCTATATAATACCTTACAGAGGATTTCTGCGACCTTCAGAATCCTATTTAAATAAAACCAAAACCCTTCCTCTCTTTTTCTCTTCGATTCCCCCCATCTCCTTACCGATTCACCATTAATGGCCCGCCAATTGCTTCTCCACGCTCTTCTCTTCGCCGTCCTCCTCGGCATTGCCTCTGCTGCCAAGGCCCCACCCGCTGACGCCGACTCTGCCGCAGCCAAGACCCCGGCTGCTGCTCCATCCAACTCTTCCTCCGCTGCCGATGAACCCAAAGGCGCTGCTTCTTCTCCCAAGGCCGAAGCCGATGCCCCCGAGGCAGAAGCCGGAGCCCCAAAGGCCGATGCCGGAGCCCCAAAGGCCGAAGCCGGAGCCCCAAAGGCCGAAGCCGGAGCCCCAAAGGCCGAAGCCGGAGCCCCAAAGGCCGAAGCCGGAGCCCCAAAGGCCGATGCCGGTGCCCCCAAGGCCGAAGCCGGAGCCCCCAATGCTGATGCCCCTGCCGGCAGCCCTGCATCCGGGCCGGCCAGCGATGAGTCCCCCTCCGCAGCCCCTGAATCCGATGCAGAGGCGTCATCTCCACCTTCTCCAAGCGGAACTGCGGGAGGGCCAGCCAGCGAGGAGGAAGCTGCTGATGCACCGGCCCCTGATGCTTCTGCCAGTGGATCTTCGTTCCTGAAGATGTCTGCTACCACGGTTGCGACCATTGCTGGAGTCATTGTGTTCTAAATTCTTTTTAATGTAATGAGATGAGGTGGAATTAAGAGACTATGATTCTATTATTTATTATTATCTTATTTCTCTATATAAGCGACTTTTTCATTCATTTAAATCATTAAATAATTAATCTAAACATGAATATAGACAATAGTATTAAAAATATTGAAATTAAAAACTAACCATTTCACTTTTTTTCTTTATATAAAAATAGTCAGATATATTTTTATTATATATATTTTTAGTAAAGAAAATAAAGTTTACCAATGGTATTAAATTAATTTAATGAAGCCCATAAGTTAGATAGACCTAATTTATGGTATATTGATTTATAGTCAACAAACTCCGAACATTAGGTTTAGAACTCAATTATATTGAAAGTCCTAATTCAACCTACTAGAAAAAGAAGATTAATTCATTGGTATCATCAAATTATAATATAACGGTAATAATTCAGATTAAATTCAATTGAAACATTTTTTAAATATTGAAGCAAATTCAAATACAAAAATAAATTATTTTTAGAACATCTCATATTATGTGGTGCGGCCTCCCATAAACATTTTTCTCCATTCTCCCGTACGTTTTAAGCAAGTTGACAGACTTTAAAACCCTAAAACAGTAGCAGAATGGGTGGTTTGGTGTGAATCTAAAGCCAAAAATTCTCTCAAACCCCCTCGAAAGTCACCCAAGGACAAAGGGGTGGAGCTTAACTTGATCCAAAACGTTAATAATAACATCAAAATTTGACCTTTTTAAACTAGAGAGAGAGGAGAGAAGGACAGAAAGTCAAAAGAATTTGACTTGAGAGGTTTGAAGAGATGATTTAAAACCTGAAATTACGATCATGTTTGAGACCCCACCTGGCTGTAATCTATGGTACAATCACGCCTCTACTGACGGCTTTATATTTCTATATAATGCTACTCATCCCATTTTGGCTAAACCCACCACTTCTTCTTCTTCTTCTTCTTCTTCTTCTTCTTCTTCTTCTTCTTCTTCTTCTTCAACCCTTTTCTTTGTTTTCTTCTCCAATGGCGGCTTCCTTTTTCTTTTTGCTTCTTTTACCACTCTCTTTCTTCTTCACTGATTCCTCCTTGGCTTCTGTTCAAGATCCTCATCTTGTCGTTCAACAAGTTCAAAGGTATACATTTTTTGTTTTTGTTTTTCGTTTCTTGTTTATGGTTCAGTTTTGAGGAATATTTGGACCCTTTTAACAAAATGTGGTTTCTTCTTGCATGTTTTTAGTGTTTCAAATACAAACATGGATGTGAATCTTCATTTCTTACTCGTTATTCACTCATTTGAACATTAGAATCACGAAACTCTACGATAGTATGATATTATTCACTTTCAACATAACGATCATCGGTAACAATTCAAACTCATTGTTAGTACATATTGCTCTTTTTGACCCGTTACATATCATCGTCAGACTCACGGTTTTAAAACGCGTTTGCTAGGAAGAGATTTTCACACCCTTATAATGAATGTTTCGTTCCCTTTTCTAACTAATGTGGGATCAAAGCTAAACATCGAGTGGTCTGCCAGCGAGGATGTTGGCCCCTCTAGGGGTGGATTGTGAGATCCCACATCGGTTGTAGACAAGAACAAAACATTTCTCGTAAGAGTGTAGAAATCTCTTCCTAACAGATGCGTTTCAAAATCGTAAGACTGACGACAATACGTATTGAACCAAATTGGACAATAACTACTAACAATACCTATGAAAATAAAGTACTCATAATGTTGTCTTTAATAATGTGTCTTATTTATAAATTGACAGGAGCATCAATGAATCAAGAATAAGAAGAAACTTGGGATATTTGTCATGTAGAACAGGAAACCCAATAGACGACTGCTGGAGATGCGACCCCAATTGGGAAACCAACCGAAAGCGCTTAGCCGACTGCGCCATTGGGTTCGGCAAAAACGCCATCGGCGGCAGAAACGGCCGCTTCTACATGGTCACAGACGCGGGCGACGACGACCCTCTCAACCCCAGACCAGGAACCCTCCGCCACGCCGTCATCCAAAACGAGCCCTTATGGATCATCTTCAAGCGTGACATGGTAATCCAACTAAGACAAGAACTAGTGATGAACTCGTTCAAGACCATCGACGGGCGTGGGGCCAGCGTGCATGTGGCAGGTGGGCCATGCATCACCATCCACTACGCCACAAACATCATAATCCACGGCATCCACATACATGACTGTAAGAGAGGGGGGAATGGTAACATACGGGACTCCCCACAGCACTCCGGGTGGTGGACTATATCAGACGGTGATGGAGTGTCGATCTTTGGTGGGAAGAATATTTGGGTTGACCATTGTTCTTTGTCTAATTGTAACGATGGGTTGATCGACGCGATTCATGGTTCCACGGCGATCACGATTTCGAATAATTACATGACGCATCATGATAAAGTGATGCTGTTGGGACATAGTGACTCTTACACTCAAGACAAGAATATGCAAGTTACTATTGCCTTCAACCATTTTGGTGAGGGCCTTGTTCAACGAATGCCCAGGTAAATCAAATTGTAATACGTAACCGTTCAAGTCTATTAAGTTCTACTTGAGCTTTTCACACCCTTCTAAAGAATCTTACAATCCACTCCTTTGAAGTCTCCTCACATACTATCCCGTGGGTGGCTCTGATACCATTTGTAACAGCTCAAACTCACTGTTAGTAGCAGACATTGTCCTAAGCCGTAAACTTGGACGGCCATAAATGATATCAGAGTTGACACTGGGTCCCGAAGAGGGTGAATGATGGAATCGAAAAGACCTCCCTTAATTCCATTCAACTTTAAAGCATCAAAATTTTGATGTGTGAATTTTTGTTTCCATCTAAAATGGTGTCTTTGAATTGTGGGAATGATTTTGCAGATGCAGGCATGGGTATTTCCATGTGGTGAACAACGATTACACCCACTGGGAAATGTACGCAATTGGAGGGAGTGCTTCACCGACTATATACAGTCAAGGCAACAGATTTTTGGCGCCGGACGTCCGATACCAAAAGGAGGTGACAAAGCACGAGGACGCGCCGGAGAGTGAGTGGCGTCACTGGAACTGGCGGTCAGAGGGCGACATGATGTTAAACGGCGCCTATTTTCGCCAGTCCGGCGCCGGCGCTGCGTCCAGCTACGCAAGAGCTTACAGTCTCAGCGCCAGACCCTCCTCCCTGGTTGGTTCTATCACGGTCACAGCCGGCGCCCTCAACTGCCGCAGAGGCTCCCGTTGCTAGTTAGTAATAACAGGAAAGGTCATATAACTGCAAGTACCGAAAATGAAGGAAGAAAAGGGCTTTGTTTATTAAGAGCAGTTTAATTATTATTAGTTTATGAAGATCTGAATTTTTGTGTTGGTTTAATTTCCATCCAACTTTTTGGTTTGCCAAAGCAGAGTATTTGGTTAAACTCGGATGTTTGTGATTGTGAAAGGTAATGGGAAAAATATGGGGAATTATGTTTTTGAGTCACCAATCACGCTGACAAAAACAGAATGAGTACTAAATATTTTACCCGTCAATCATGCTGACCTACTTATCCCTGAACCTAGTTAATTTAGTGAACGGGCAGCAAGAGTATGGGGGCATTAGAGACGGTTGCCTCGTGGCCAACTCTCAAGAGCTGAAGTTCGACGCAGAGCTTTATACCCATCAATCATTGTAATGCCCCAAGCTCACTACTAGCAGATATTGTCGAGCTTTCCGTCAAAGAGCACTATGGAAGGAAAGAATAATGTTGTGTTTTTCCTTCCATGTGCATCTGTGAGCTTACGACGAGGAGCAGCACTATGGAAGGAAAGAAGAATTAAGAAAATGAAGGACTAGGTAGGATCCAGAGGGAGACCGAATAAGTCAATGGGTGTGTAAATTACCCGAAAATTATTCAATAACCGATCGTTATGATATGATTATGTCCTTAAAATTGTCAAATATATAAAATTTAAATTCGTGTGGGCCCGAGCAATTCTCCCAAAGTACATACTGAAATAATTTCTCCATAGGGGAAGGAGTGAAAGCAACCATCCTGTGAATACTATTACTCCAAAGATCTACAAATATTTATCGTGTATGAACAAAATTACAAAAACACCCCCCTACATTCTATCCACAGGCACAAAGGGCAATCTGGATAGCAATACAAAATCCACATCGCCACCCAATCCCTGCATTCCACGTGTGAAGAGACCAAATGCATCACATCATGTTTTAATATCAGATGGCTGACTCATCTCCATTCAACCCATTTCCTTTTCGCTTTTTCCCCCAAGTGGGTCCGTCTCTTATTGCCTCCATGGCTTCGCTTTTCCTTTCCCCCTTTTAAACCTATTTTGATTACCCAAAAGAGCTAAATTTGTTTGTCCATCAGTTTTTTGGACTCTGGAGGCTCAGAAATGTGCATCACAAACACAATCAACAACCAAAACACCCACGATTCTGTAATCCAACGCCCAATTCGTAAATCCAGAACCAAGACAAGACGACCCAAATTTCTTAGCCTTCGATCGGAGCTCATTTCGCCCAAAATTTCCCAAATTTCCCCGATGACACACGACCCATCAGCACCGCCGCCACAGAAACAGCTTACTCTGTTTCCCCTGCATCCGGAGAATTTGGTGGAGGACAGAGAGGAGAACGTGGCGCTGATGTTCGAGAACGACGTCGTGAGCAGCTGCTGCAGCTTAGGGAGTTTCCTTCCGACTTACCACAACGACATGTCGTCAGAGGAAGAGTCGCGTAATTTAGCAGAGGAGGCGGCGCTTGTACGGACGGCGATGAGGAGTCGGGAGAGGGAGGCAGGGGCAGAGGAGAAGTGGGTTTGTTATTCGGAGGTAGTGGAGAAGAAGGAGGAGCCGTCATGGACGGCGGCGGCGGCGGCGGCGGAGGAGGAGGAGGAGGAGGTAGAGGAAGTGACGAGCACGGCGACAAAGAAGAAGAAGGTGGAGATGAGGGGGAAACAGCTGAGGTTGAAGCTTGATTACGAGGGGATTTTGAACGCTTGGTCGGATAAAGCTCCGCTTTTTATCAATGGGGAATCACCGCAGACTGTGCCGAATCTTCACGATGATGGGAGTGTTTGGGAGGAGAATCGGAGATCAAAAATGGGGAGCGAAGGAGGAGGAAATGTGTGGAAAGTGCCGGAGATTGGATGGAAAGTGGGTGGCAGAGAGGCAAGTGTTTTGAGATACAAAGAGAAAAGGCAGAGCAGGCTGTTCTCCAAGCGCATTCGGTATCAAGTTAGAAAACTCAATGCTGAGAAACGTCCAAGAATGAAGGTACTTTCAACCCATATCATATACACATTATTCCGAGTAATCTGGAAGATAGAATGACTAAAAAAAACTTACAAAATTGAAAGTTACTATTTATACCATCAATTAATGACTTAAAATGACTACAAAATGTTGGAACGACTCTATTGATATGTGAGGATAATCTTCTCTCTACTGATACAAATTGTGATAGGAATGGTTACGAAAAAGATATTAATTATTATTATTTATTTATTTTATATATATATTGATTAGAAACTAATTCCTTTTATCCAAGCATGAAATGACGTTCCTCTCCCTCCCTCTTGCAGGGTCGCTTTGTGAAAAGAAACTGAGAAGGTTTAGAGACATTATTTGGAGATAAGGGCATTCAGGGAAATGTCTTTTCTTTTCTTTATTTTCGACAATTTCAATGACTTTTTTCCCCTCTTAAAGATCATGTTGCTTTAAGAAAATATAATTAATGCTAAATAAAAATGTTTATCAATATCAACTAGAAATGAATATCCGTGCACAGATAAAAAAAAAAAAAAATTATTATGGATGTTCAAGATTTTTATGTTCTATGTCTGAATTATGAGGTCGAAAATTAATGACAACACTATTGATTACTTTATGGAGATACCGACCACCTCAACTCGATAGTGGCGTGACTACTCCATCTTTGAATTTATACATGCTTGAGCCGTTTAAGAATTTTCTCTATTTACAAAAATGAGTTTTAGATATTATGTTTCGATTATTGATGATCACTGGTTTTTTTTTTTTTTTTTTTTGGACTTATCTTATTAAACGTAGATTTAACTATCTAATGATTTTAACGATATTAGAACTCTTATAAAATAAATTAAAAAAACTATTAAATATATATATATTTAACGAAGAAATAAAAAATAAAAAACGAAAATGAAAATCATTGTTTAGGAATAATGATTAAAGAAAATAAAAAAAGATGAAAGATATTAATTAGTAATTGATCTGAATTTAACTTTTTGTGAGAGCAATTTAGAAATAGGGAAAAGGCATTAAATAAAAATATCGCTGACAACTTTAACCCCCGCACGCGTGCACGTGTGGGTCACTGCAAATTACACGCACAACAAACAAAACTAAAAGCATTACTTATTTTTAATCATTAAATAAAAGAAAGAAGTTATTTTAAATTTACTTTTGTCTGCCTTTACATACTTCCCTTTTGCTTAAGATTTAATTCTTAAAATTTTATATTAAGTTGTTGGGTTTAATATTTTTATTAAAAACCAACCCTTAACCATATGAAACTATTAGCTACTCGTTCGTTACAACTAAAGATGTTTACGTGGCCAAGCGGGACGAGGAAGTCTTACCCTTTGCTGTCTCTGTTTCCTATTTAATTACTTATCATCGCAAAAAAACTCATTTGTTTATACGAGAGTCGTTTAAATAGAGATTTACTGTAAGATCTCACATCAGTTGGAGAGGAGAACAAATCATTTCTTATAACGATGTGGAAACCTCTCCCTAGCAGACACGTTTTAAAACTGTGACAGCAATATGTAACGTACCAAAGTGGACAATATCTACTAGTGGTGGACTTGGGTTGTTACATATGGCATTAGAGTTAGACACTGATCAGTGTACTAACAAGAACGCTGATCCCAAGGGGAGTGGATTGTGAGATCTCACATCAATTGGAGAGGAGAACGAAACATTATTTATAAGCATGTGGAAACCTCTCCCTAATAGACACGTTTTAAAACTGTGAAACTGACGGCGATACGTAACAGATCAAAGCGGATAATACCTGCAAGTGGAGGACTTGGACTACCACAATTGTTATCTCGTTTAGTGTGTATTGCCGCATGCCATAAATCTACAAGTTAAATGAACATCTCTCGTAAAGTGACTTAGTTAGTTATTATGTATCTACAAACTAAGATGCTTAAAGAATCAAACATTTAGAGTATAGTTTGATTATTTGTCAATTTCTAATACTTGATTGATTCGAACATAATTTAACGATAAAACACATCTACTCGTTACAAAATGGGAGATCCAAATGCTTACATTTGTTGTACTAAACAAATTTTAATATTAATTTCATGACAGTGATGTTAGAAGAAGAAAGAGGTATAGGAGATCTGGAGATGCATTCTTTCAGAATCAATCTTTGTTTGGATACAAAAATCAACAAACATAATGACTCAGACAAGCATCAGCACATTACAGACGAGCCATTTTGTATTATAGCTCAAACATTATACTTAAAAACCACCACAATTCTTACAAAACAAAACAAAAGGCCTTCAAGGACAAACAGTTTGCCATTTTCCTGAGGGTTAGTGGTATCAAAAACATGCTTGTTTTTGGATTAATTGATACTAATTGTATTATTATTATACACTAATTGGCTGCCCTGCGGCCAACCCATGAAGCTTCCTGTCCTTGATCGCTGGATCTTGGAGAAGAAGAACTTTGTCTTTGTCTCCCACTCCAACCATGTGTAGATACTCACCGTCCTCTCTCTCTTTCCCTTTGAATAGCAATCTTTGCTCTCTTGGTTCTAACCCACTCACCATTGATAGAATCATCTTCAATTCCCCTGACAAAATCACACAATTAAACCCATCAATTACTTTATAATCCAAATTGAAATTCAAACAAAACCCATCAAATTTTTCATGAAAGTTTTGATTTTTATTGAAATTCAAACAAAACCCATCTAATTTTCCACCAAAGTTTTGACTTTTATTTGAGCGTTGGTTAGAAATCATGGATCTCCACGATGGTATAATATTGTCCACTTTAAACATAAGCTATCACGGTTTACTTTGGGCTTCTCAAGATACCTTATACTAGTGGAAATGTATTCCTAAACACATGATCATTCCCTAAATTAGTCGACGTAGAATTGAAACTTACCAAAAGTTGAGGTGGGTTCGACAGAAATCTGATGGAATTGCGAGACAGTTGAGACTCTAATAGTGATGGTTTCTTCTCCGGTCAAAGTGGATCCACCGGCGATCTCTCTCCTCTGCACCAGCATGCCTCCCGGCCGGAGCTCCCACTTGATTTCAGTCAGGCTGCCGTCGTCCTCATCGTGGTCATCAGCGACTTTGATCTTGTTGTTGCAGCTGCTGACAAAGCTTCCAAACCTGAAAGTGGAGCTTCTGCAGAACCTCTTTGACCTGAGCTTCATCATCTTTGCTTCTTTATCCTTTTGCTCTCAACTCAAAAGGATGGAGATGGTGAAGGTTATTATATAATGGGAGATAACACATGTGACGACAAACGAAGAGCAAAAAAAAGAAGAATTGATTAAAGTATCATATTTTCTATTTAATTCTTTGATTTTTTTTAAATATTTTCAAATGCCCATGTTACACCAATATTAACAATTAGCTTATTAAAACAAACGACAATCAACCAAAAGATTAAAGGTTCGAATTCTCGTATCTTTATTGTTTTCAAAAGCCCATGTTACATGTATCATCAAACAAAAGGTTAAAAGCTCGACTTTTAACAGTCCAAGCTCACTACTAGTAAATATTGTTGTCTTCAGGCTTTCCCTTTTAACTTTCTCCCTCAAGTTCTTAAAACCTGTCTGCTAAGAAAAGATTTGCACATGCTTATAAAAAATGATTCGTTCTCTTCTCTAACCGATGTGGAATCTCCCATGAATTCTCACATCCCCGTAAAGAATGTTACATAAAGATAAAGTCGGACGACCCAAATCATGGAGTTTGAAATGATGAAACACCGATAAGAAGAGATAAGAAAAGACGATGTGGACGGCGAAGAGATTGATAAGCAAATGACGAATGAGAAAACGACATGTGGAGTTTTGATAGAGGAATATAGAGCTGATTTCATGGATAGTGAAAGCAGCACATGGGGGTGGGTACTTGGGAACACGCTTGCTTGATTAGCGGGCCATATATAAATCACTTTTGGGGTTTGATAGCTCTTGTTTACAACCCAAACAACCCTCATGTATTGGGGTCTCAAAATATATTTTAGGTCAAGGTTAGGAAACCTGTCTTTTTTTTTTCTAGTCTTTGAATTCGAACCATCGCTATCAATCTAGAAAGGAAGAAGCATAAACAAATATCGATTACTATTGAATTATGCTTATGTTAGAAGCACTTGTTTGAGCTGAACAGCTCAAAAGAAGACGGGATTCTGAATTTCTTTCTTGTAGCATACTCGATAGTTTTTTATATCTACCAAACCCGAATTTAGGGGTTTTGTGTGAGTTGTACATACAATATAATTAGTTGTAGCATAAAGTTGGGTTTTTGGTATAATTAGGTGATTTTGATTTGTTTATAAAGGTGGTTGGATAATGAAAAGGGTATCAACCCATGTGAGATGGGAAAGCAAAAAACTCCACTTTCTTTCACCTTTAAAGACAATCACCAAGTCCACTCCTATGTCTTTACTTGCAACCTTCAAAATCTTTACTTATATAGCTTTTACAATCAATGCTTTGTTCTTCATAATTACAACCAACATCAAGTAATTTTCAAGCCAACTTCACAAATTGATACTCTAACTAACAACCTTCTAGATGTTATATATACAATTGTAAAACTGAAAAGCGAAATATTTGTTACAAGAGTATGGAACCTTTCCCTAGCAAACTCGTTTTAAGAACTTTGAGGGAAAACTCTAAAGGGAAAGCATAAAAATGGCATATCTGTTAAAAGTGAACTTGGGTCGTTACAAAACCCTCCAACCATTCTTGTGGGTTTATTAAGGATGTGATTTATCTTGTGTTTGAAGGAGAATTGATGGGATGAAATTTAGAAAAGAAGTTTGTTTAAGGTCTGAGGACAAAAAGGAGAGGGAGGAAGAGCTTAAAAAGAGCATGGGATGTTTTGTTTTTTAAGGAAAAGGAGAAGAGATGATGAGATTTGAGGCCCCATATGTTGGGATTGTGGGCAATACTTTTTGCAGCTACTACCTCCATCATTGTTAACACCAAAATTATAACACTAAATGCCTTAATCATCATCAATTATTGTCCTTCTCCTTGCTTGTTCTTCAATTTTTTTTAAGCTAAGAACAACCAAAGAACATTCGGTGGTGGAACGACATGAATGTTGTCCATTGCCTCACACCCTCAAAACCCTTTTTCGTTACGATATCAGTAACGATATGAATATTAAAGAATAGGATGATATGAAATAATAATTAAAGCATTAATGGAGAGAAGAAAATCTGGAGATACCTAAGAATATATGGAGAGAAGAAATGAAATAAAAACAAGATTCTGAAAAACACATGAACATAATTGAAATTTGGAAAGAGAGCACGTGTATGAAAAAATGGAAGAACAAGAAGGATTCCATTTTACGTATCCCATAAGATTTGGTTGTTGTTTGATTATGATTATAGCTTTTTTGTTTCTGTTTTCAAAAGATTTTTGGCGTTCTTCAGCTACTGGGGAAGATGGGTTTTGGGTTCGAAATTGTTTAGTTCAATGTGTTTAATTAGTGGGTGTTGTGTGTATCTTTCTTGGAATCTACGGTTGAATGCAATTGTTTTCACGATGGATCTGTCATTTTGTGTTCTTCTTTGGATCTTATTGTAATCCATCATAGATGTGTTCATTAAATATACTTAATTACAATATTTCTTTTATGATACGAGATTTTAAGTACATAAAAAAAAGAGACAGTTTTTGCATTTTTCAGAAAAATAAATTTGGCATTTTCTGAATTATAAATAATAGATATACTTCAACCATAGGAGATTTGAACAACTTTGTCTCATTAGAGCTATTCTCTTATTTTAATTCATTTTTTGTGTTGTTGTTGTTTTTTTTTTTTTTTTTTTTTTAAATTTTTTTATTATTATTTGATGTTTTGGTTTCATTAGATTGGGAAGAAAAGGTAAATGTTTATGAAAAGTCTAGATTTTTAATTAATACATTTATTTTTACGTTAAATGGGCTTGTTTGGGGTGAATTTAACCATAAGGTTGAATAAATATAGCTCAAGAAGAGTAGGATTATCGTTAAGTTATGTGGAGCGCAAACCAATTGGATTCTAGAAATGTCAATCTAACAAACCAAGTCGAACCTATTTAGCACATTCCTCATGAAGCCTAGAATGTAGATCCTTCAAGTTTAGGTTGGAAAGGCTAACCTTTAACGAGTTGAACTAAGTTGGCTTGAATGACCCTTTTGAGGGGTTGACTTAGACTAATTTGGCTGGTCTCATTCAACCAATACCTCATAGAGTCAATCAGCAGACACTCTGACAATACTGGAAACAAAACTAACCTTTAGGATGAGAAAGAAAATCAAGTGTTGGCATTGAAGGACTCATTGAGCTCAAAGGGGATGATTGAGTAGAAGCGTTTGGTAATAATAAAGATCCAAGAACCCAGTGAAATTCTCAATGAGTGTCAAACCAGAGAAGAAAATACAAATTGTGATGATATTGGAAGGTATTTTGCCTAACACATACTTTACACTTTTTAAGCTCTCTGTAAACTCGATTTCTAGTTCTAACTTTAGCGTGAAAGTGTAGGTAGCTTAGTGTCACAACATCACTCTTGCAGTAACGATGGTGTGATACTTGTTTTAACTAGAAGAATAAGTCAACTGTGTGAAAATCTATCTTTGCGGCCAATCTTGACGTATAATTAAGTCTCGAGTCACATTTGATAAAAATATTTTATAAAATGTTAACGAGGAAATGTGTTGAAAACAATTTGAAAGAAAAAAATGTTATAGGCTAAAAGCGAATGAACAACAACTATAGCTTTGATAGCATATTACCCGAGTAAGAAAAATTGGCAACTAGTTACATCATATCTATAGTACAATTTGGAGTATTTTAGCCTTGACAGGTATAGACATGATTTCGGTGAATGATTTTGCACTCCTATATTGACATGACAAAAATAATAATGACCTAACTACATATAAAAGTAGGTAGAATGGGTTTGGAATGGACATGCGGCCATGAACAACACATCTTGGACAAACATGATTGGGACATCCGACACACGATCATAGATAACACGTCTTGAACAAGCATAACCTGACACTCAACATTACCAAAGCTAGTTACTCCTGTTTTGGTAAGTTACTCTTTGTTTTGTATACCATTAATACCATATACCAAATTTGGGTATCAATAAAGCTCATCATCTCTTTAAAAAATTCGAAGTGAGGTTATAGAAGTTTTGATGGAAAGTGAGCTTTAAAGCTAAACATTCAAGGGCTACCAATATGGTTGAACTCAATTATAATAAGGCTTATGGAAATGGATGGGGCTGTTTGAACTATTCACAAAGATGAGCATGTTGCTTATTTATGCTAGGATGTTTGAATTCAAATCGTTACTTGTTCGATAAACAAACAGATAATTCATTGAGAAACGAGCATTGAATTGATTGATCCTCGCTAGAGCGACTGTGCTGTAGCTACGTGCTTGCGATGCCATCCCTTTCCCAGATCGTGATCTTGAATAGTTTCTTTCATGGCGTCTGTCGAGCTCGATCTGGGTGTTTCTCAAATTATGGTCTTTAAAACCCATGTCTAATCACCATCACTAATGAATGAAACAAGGTCTTCTTCAATGGAGCTCCACGTGATTTGGTTTCTGAAACAGAGTGACTTGCGAACTGTGCAAGTTCTGTTCGAATGTGCTGGAAACCTTCTTTCTTGTTTTTTTTCTTCTTCTTCATTTCTCTTCTGCCCTTTATATTTCCCTTCAAATGCTTGCAATGGCGGAGGAATTGTAACTTGGGTTTGAGGAAAGATTTTTGGTTAATTCCTCAATGGAGGGCAGAGATTTGGAGACGTCCGAGGGGATTGAGGAGTTGGGGAAGAAGGTAGCCATTGAAGCTCCAAATGGAGCTGTGCCCTTTATGTGGAGCTTCATTTGCAATCTACCTAGCTTCACTGTTCTTTTTCTTCTCGGTATTACCAAAGGTGAGCTTCGATTACATTCTTTTTGGGGATTCTGTGCAGTTTCATGATTGAAGCTTTTTAACAGTTGAATCCTGCCACTCATTTCAGGTGCGATGATTAGTCCATTAACAAGCCTTATCATGACATTGGCAAATTCTTCTTTAATAATGGTTCTTTGGCCAATCCAAACTTTCAGGACATATTACTGCATTCTAAGGTCTCATCTCTAAACCCTTTGCTTTCCATTCTCAAAATGGATTGAGGGAAAAAAGAGTGGTCTTTCTAATGTTACAATCCTCTATTTGGCAGAGCTCAACAACTTGGTTGGGGTCTTAAACTCATTCTATGCCTTTGTGTACTGCCTGTTTTACTGCTTCTGTGGCCTGAATTTGGTGCTGTTATAAGCACTATAGGTGGAGCAGTTTACGGCTTTCTTTCTCCATTAATGGCTACATTTAATGCTGCTAAACAAGACCAGCCTGATAAAGTATTCCACTGTCTATATGTACGTATTTCTGCTCGAACTTTGTTACTTTTTATGAGATCCCATATCGTTGGAGAGGGAAACGAAACATTCCTTATAAGGGTGTGGAAACCTCTCCCTATCCGACACATTTTAAAACCGTGAGGGGAAGCCCAGAAGGGAAAGCCCAAAGAGGACAATATCTGCTAGCGATGAGCTTAGGTTGTTACAAATTAAATCTCTCCCTAGCATACGCGTTTTAAGACCTGGGGGGAAGCCTAGAAGGGAAAGTCCAAAAAGAAGACAATATCACAGAGAAAGTGCCAAAAGAGGATAATGTCTGCTAATGGTGGGCTTGTTTGATTTCATTTCTCCAATGAATTTCAGGATGGAACTTGGGATACCATAAAAGGGTCCTTCATGGTTATCGGTGATTTTCGGGATGTTTGTTTACATTCTTACTTCTCCACTTTGGAGGAACTGCTACAAAAGGGAAACCCGGAGGCTGGATACTATGATATCAGGTTTGTTGGTGTCATTCGTATAGGGAACCCGGAGGCTGTTTACTTCTGATTATCTCAGCTACTTCCAAAAGACTAATGATAAAAGCAAAAGTCAGGGCTTAACCTTTTCGTTGGTTTCTTGCAGACTGTTTGATTTCCTTTGTGCTTCCATAGTTGGAGTTCTTGGTTCCGTGGTTGATACACCAGTCATCTTACTCATTGCCCTGTATAAATGCCCTTTTATGCTAATCAAGGGGTGGCGTCGTTTATTCCACGATCTTATCGGTCGAAATGGTCCATTTTCGGAGACAATCTGTGTTCCATTTGCAGGGCTTGCTATCTTACTCTGGCCATTAGCTGTTGTGGGTGCATTGGTTGGATCTATCATCTCCAGCATTTTCCTTGGTGCTTATGCAGGAGTCATCGTTTATCAGGTTCCAAATAGTTCCCTTGATCCTTTAATAGTTCTTTCCATCTTTGATAAGTTTAACGTCGATGGTACTCACGGCTGAGCTGTTGCTAAGATTTTCTCCTTTTGCTGCTAAGTTAATTCAACTAGTCTTCAGCTCCTGTGTAATGCAGAACCACATGATTTGTTCCCATAGGCAATCTGTACCGGCCTAAGCTCACCGCTAGCAGATATTGTCCTCTTTGGGAGTTTCCTTTCGATCTTTCCCTCAAGGTTTTTAACATGCATCTACTAAGGAGAGATTTTCATACTCTTATAAGAAATATTTCATTCCCCCCTCCAAACGATGTGCGATCTCACAATCCACCTCCCTTGGGGCACAGCGTCCTCGACCACCTAGTGTCTGGCTCTAATACTATTTATAACAGCTCAAGCCCACCGCTAACAGATATTGTCCTCTTTAGGCTTTCCCTCAAGGTTTTTAAAACACATCTGCTAGGGAGAGGTTTCCACGCCCTTATAAGAAATGCTTCGTTTCACTCTCCACCAATAAGGGATCTCACACAATCAATCTCTCTTTTCTCAATCATTATACTTGAGTCAGTGAAAGCAGCAGAAGTCATTGTTAGATTCGTTATTAACTGCTAGTGTTTGAGTTGTAGGAATCTTCTTTTTGGTTGGGGCTTTGCTATATTCTGGCATCCATCTCCATTTACGACGAATACAGCAATGACGTCCTAGACATGGCCAATGGCTCCTGTTTTCCCAGGTATTCTCCTACCCTAAAAAAAACCACTCTTTTAACTGCACAACAGAACATAATATTGTTTCCATGTTTTTTTCAATACGAAAAGACCGATATATCGGAAGAAGGATATGCAGCCACCGGATAAATCACAAGAAGCTCAATCTGTTAGACGTTGTCCCTCTCTTACAGATTTGGTCAAGAACATCATGCTTGAGCTAAAACCTTTGGAGGTACTTAGTTTTCATTATGAATACTTGAATAGTGTTGTTCTTTAGAGCTCAGAAGTTCGATCCCTGCTCTCTTCTGTAGCTTCTCGATAATTTTTCTAAGGAGTGTAAGCGGCAAGGGATACTTATTGTCTCCAAGGGATTAATAACGCTTGAAGATATTGAACATGCCAAATCCAATAATGACACTACAGTTCTTAGCATTGGCTTACCAGCTTACTGTCTTCTTCAGACGATCATTCGATCAGCAAAAGCCGATTCAGCTGGATTACTTCTGAGTAAGTTTCATTTCTCCTTTTTGGTGACTTTGAGAATCTCAAAATGTTCAAAACTATTCGGGTTTTCATTGATTTAGGTGATGAAGCTACGGAGATTACTAGTGAAAACAGACCTCAAGACATATTCTATGATTGGTTTCTGAACCCTCTATTAATCATCAAAGAACAAATAAAGGCAATAAATATGTCTGAGCAGGAAGAGGAGTACCTCTCTAGATTAGTTCTGCTGGGTGATGATCCCATCAGGATGAAAGATTCCAACATCAGCCTGCCACCAGAATCCAAATGCAAGTGTGCCGAACTTGAGGCTTTGGCTCGAAGGTAAGTACCTGCAAAATCTTGCTACATCATCCAATGAAATCTGGTAATTCTCAGTAATAACAGGAGCTATTTCTGTCTACCATGAAGGCTTCGAGGGATTACCAGATTGATATCAAGGTTTCCGACATTTAAACGCCGGTTTGCTAGTCTTGTTGATGCTGTTTATGAAGATATCATCAAGAAGAATGATAGAAGCAGACCAAGTAGTAGAAGGAAAATTTCGAAATCACAAAGTGCCATTGGGAGGTTCCTAAGCCAGATATCCTTCAAAAACAAAACAGGAAATGATGAGACCGATCAAGAACCAAATGTAGTTGAAAAAGATGTGGAAAGCAAACTAACTTAGCTTTCTTCAACTGTAATCTTTTCAGTTTCTGCTATCTAAGTGTTCATGAGTGTCCTTGAAATCTTAGCTTTGTTCTAGAAGATTGACTATTGAATTGTATTACATAAGAAATATGATTCAGCCATTGTCTTCTTAGGGTAATTGTAATCAACTTTTACATCAGTTCATATCTATCTATATACAGCATTTTCAGTAAAATTGTTCCGAACCCAGAAAGTCAGAAATTCTCTGAAAGAAGAAGAAGATGAGGAAGAAGAAGAATTACTCTGATTTTCTTCTGCTTTACCACGATCCGAACAGGAAAAGCCAGAACGATTCGTAGCCCATTTCCCGAAATCGTAGCCAGAACGTGCCATCAGCCATGGATGAACAAACTCAAGCACACTTCCAAAACCGCCAACCGCCCTGTTTCTCCATCACTAGCAATATTCAAACTCCCCTCAACTGCCATTTTCTTCACTATAAATTCCCTCCTCCCCTAAGCTTCCATCGTCATCCACTGTTCTATTCGCTCCAAGTTTCAACTCCTTAAAGCTACCATCAATGGCTTCCAACTCGATGAATTTCTTCACAACTCTGCTCCTTCTCACCACCTGCCTCTCCTATGTCGCTTCTTTTGAGTTTCAAGTGGGTGACACCAAAGGCTGGGTGGTTCCGCCGGCCAACGACACCAGAATCTACAACGACTGGGCCTCGGAAAACAGATTCCGAGCTGAAGACTCCGTCCGTGAGTCCCGATCATCTCAACAACACCGTCCGATTAAACTTCCCTTCTGCATTAACATTTTCTATGTTTGTTTCTTGTTTTGCGGATTAGGTTTCCGGTACAAGAAGGACTCGGTGATGGAAGTGACAGAAGAAGAGTACAAGAGATGCAACTCCACACAGCCGAGCTTCTTCTCCAACACCGGCAACACTGTGTTCCATTTCGGCCGATCGGGGACCTTCTACTTCATCAGCGGCGCCAATGGACACTGCGAGAGGGGACAGAGAATGATCGTGAAGGTGATGGCCCAAGATGAAGCTTCCTCCACCTCCCCTAATTCCGAGAAATCCTCTGCTGCTAGGATTCGAACTTCGTCACTAGGATCTCTGAAATTCGTATTTACTCCATTAGCTGTGTGGGGTTTTGCTTCAATCCTGTTGTAGTTTGGGATTTGTCGGATCGATGGCTTCTTGTTTCTTCGTCATCTTGAAGATTTCGTGTTATTTGTGATAGAATGCGTTTGTTTTGATTATGGATTATTGTTGAAATTTCATATTGATTTCTTCTTATATCTCTCCGTCTCTCTCTCTCTCTCTCTAGAATTTATTGAAAAATAATTAAATAAAAAAATAGATGGATAAGTACTCACTGAACAAAATCGATCCATCAGTGGAGCTCCGTTCAATTGCGCCACCGATGGGCTCAGTTCCATCGCCTCCATCTCCATTCCAATCGCCTCTCAGTTTCAACCACAAGAAATCTGCTCCTCCTCCTCTTCTAATCTCCCAATCTTTCACTCTCACTCGAACTCCCAGAACCACGCTCTGTTTCCCTCTTCGCGTCTCATCTTCGTCTTCTTCTTCAAATAATCCGGTTGACACCCTGCAATCCGCTTCCGATGTCGTCAGGGGATTCTACGATGGCGTCAACCGCCACGACCTCGCCTCCGTCGAGGATCTCATCGCTGAGAATTGCGTTTACGAGGACCTTATCTTTTCTCGCCCTTTCGTCGGCCGCAAGGTACGTACCCGTCGGCCTTCTCAATCTCTTCTGCCATCGTATCGTTTGGGATTTTTGCGATTTTCTGTCCAAATGCTGCAGGACATTCTGATTTTCTTCAAAAAGTTCAACGATTCCATCAGTAAGGATCTCCAGTTTGTTATTGACGATATATCCACCCAAGATTCATCAGCTGTGGGTGTTCTTTGGCATTTAGGTATTCCTTTTTCTTGGCTTTTCGGATACAGTTCAAATTAGAAAATCATTATGAAAAATGTTGGAATTGATTACAGAATGGAAAGGGAAAGAGTTTCCTTTCAGCAAGGGATGCAGCTTTTATCGCTTGGTTGTTGGTGATGCCAAGAAGAGACAAATAATGTAAGTTGCATGAGATAGTGTTGAGTATACAAAGATGAAGCTTGAAATTGGTCTCTACTGGTACTAACTTCATCCTTTTTACTGCGCCGTTGTCTCAATTAACAGCTATGCACGAGACAGCGTTGAGCCTGCGTTGAAGCCTGGAGAGATGGCTTTGGTATGTTAATGTTGCTTGCTTTCTTTCTTTCTTTCTTTCTTGTTCATAAATATTGGTCAGCTGTGCCTCCTGTGTTTATCTTATCGTAGTTGTTAGATTAGATTGTGACGAGGGAAACACATCTTACATCTTACCTTTTCATTTACCGAAGCATTATTTATAAGAGGGTGGAAACCTTTCTACCGTAGACGAATTTTAAAAACTTTGAGAGGAAGTTCGGAAGGATAATCTAAAACCTTGGGCTTGGACTGTTACAAGTAAGCCCGAGATCGGTTGAAGGAGGCTTTGATATGGAGTTTTGACTTTATGGAGTGGTTAAGGGTGTTTGTAGTTTACTAGCATCATAGCTTCCATGGAATCACCTTCTAAGAGCTTAAAAACATTTAAAAAATATTTTTTAAGCCTTTAGAAAGTTGTTCTAGTTCGAGTGCTCTACCCATCTTAGTTTGGATTTGATCAATTCTCTTCTGCTTCATACCCATCTTAGTTTGCAATTGCTATCTCACTCAACTTATTCTTGTTTCTCTTTGCATCACATGGATCTGGATAATTCACAGTGTAAATACCCATTTAGAAGCTACCTTCTGAGTTCTTGTGCTTCTAGTAATTTGGTTCATTTTCTTACCATACAGACGATCATTAGAGGTGTGACTTGGCTTCTGGAACGATTCCCCCAGCTAGCAGATCGTATATAATTCTACTCTTTCTTTGAAGGAACAATTCATTAATGTATTACGAATTTTCAATCGATATTCTTCAGTACATAGTTCTATTAAGCAAGGTCGAATTGTATATATCCTTACCATATCTATAAAGATTAATAAGGATTTCACTTTCCCTCAAACATCTATCTATGCATTAAATTAGAATCAGTCAACCGTCACATATTCTAATTTTATTATTAGAAAAAGGAGGCAACTTTGAAGGCATAATGGTTCATGGGCGGCAGGCCAACTCCAGAAATTTGTCTGATCTGGTCCATTTATCTTTAAAGTTTTCATTTTGTTTACATAAAATATATACAAAAAGAAGTTGAGATGTCAACTATCAAGGGCTTGGTCGACGCGCTATTTAGAGTGGGTCGCAATCAAAGTCCTTGCCTCCCAAGCATCTTTCCTTGACCAAAATTTATATAACTCCAAACCATTCCTCTTCTTTCCTTCAAACCTTTCTTTCCTCAGCTCAATTTTAGCAGTCCAAAATGAAGAGGGAAGGTCGCCAACATGGCATGGTAAGAACCTACCGGATCATCCCATCCCCATGGAACCCAAGACCCAAAACTCGGTTCATTAACGAACTCGATTTTCCTCCTACTGCTGGCCTTTTCACTAAGGTTTCATCCAAGCCTACCAATCACTCCAAGTTCAGTGGAAAATGTGGCAAGCCCCGATGCTCCGGCTGCAGGCTACACCCAGTTCAAAAGGCCAAGGATAAAGCTAAGGGATCTAATAAGTTCAAGGCGCACCATCTCCTCGATGACTGCTCACTGATGGTTCCCTTTGATGAATGCCCCTGCTTCATCAGCGATGATGGTGATGATGATCAGATGCATAAAGTAACAGATTTCGAATCAAGGGTCGAAGATATGCGTCGTCATGTGGATGATGACGATGAAATGAGTTACTGTGAAGTTGAGTTCGTCGTGGACGAAGCCATGGAGGGTGGTGATATTTGGTGTTTGGTAGAAGAAAGACCAGCAATCTAACAGACAACAAGGCAGATAAAAGAAAAGGACACCTTCCATTCATGGCTTTAATGTGCTTTTATCAATGTGGATATGAATAATGGTTTCACTTTGTATATCTAACTCTGTTCTTTGGATACCAATGTCACTATTTTCTATTTTGACAACTTCTGTTGTAACTCTTTGTTGAATTCTGATGAATAAATGATATCTTCATAGCAATCAAATCATTGTTCTCTACATATACTGATATTTTTAACAAGGCTTTGTTACATAAAAATTAACAGATATACCACAAAATGGATCCACTGTAGTTTAGAGGACGTCAAGATCTGGTGACCTCGTGAATAAATGGACTGAAAAATATTGAGAAGCCTTCTGCAGCTTGACTTTCACTGCTGAATGTTAGGAGATATATTCTCATGAGCAGACATTAAAGTTTGTAATGACGTAGAACGAGCCTTTCCCTGCACATTCTTATTCATGCTTCTGCTGCTCTTAGCGGGAGGCTTATGGCAAGAATGGGCCATCGTAGCTTCTCCAGTTTGGGAGTTGGAGTTTCTTCCTAATTTTGGTGATGGAGGATGAGGCTTGGGAACCTCCTAAGAACAAAGGGACAGAAGTATTTATACCAATTCATTGCACGTTGTATTAGGCTATTAGCACATGGGATTTACCTCGTTTTTATGTGCTTTTCGCTCCTTGTAAAAGCTAGGCAGTGGCCTGGCTTTGAAGCAGAAGCTTTGTCGCAATTTTGTTATCTCTGTTTCGGCTTTCTCCTGCAGAAATATTAGTCCGTTGAGTCATGGCTAATGTTGAGGATTGTTGGGAGGGAGTCCCACATCAGCAAGTAAGGAATACATTTCTATTGGTACGAGGCTTTTCGGGAAAACTAAAAGTAATGTCACGAGAGCTTATGCTCAAAGTGGACAATATCATACCATTGTGGAGCTTCATAGTTTCTAACCGTAAATTAGTAGAATTACAATTCTACAGATACCTTTAGTTTTGTTTGAAGTTGCACATTTTTCTGTGACTCGTTTTTGTTGAACTTCTCTTCAAGTTTCTGTAGGTATTAAGAAGAAACAAGCAACCAAAATTAGCACTTGAAGGGACAGAGTTTAAGGTACATGAGAAGTATGCAGCAAAAGCTTGCCTCCTTTCTTCTGGCTGCTCTTTCATCGGTTCTCAAGCTGAAAGTGGAGAATGAAAATGGCGAGTACAATTTGTTTCTGCAGTTATTAACAAAAGAATGTTGATCAGCTATCTCCAAACAAAATGAATACTAAAAGATGACACTTAAGTTATTGCAGATTCATGAGAAAAGCAACCTCTTCGTTTCTGAGCAGGGAGTAGCAGAAGGAGGGTTTTGGTACTCATTCTTCAATGCCTGCAGATAACCAAATATTACAGAAAGATTTAGAACAAAATCCCCATATTCAGAAGATAAATTCATAGACGAAAAGTGTGGCAACCATATCCGGGGTCCTAAGAGGAGTTGAGCTATCTTTAGCTGGTTTTGAAGAACTGGACCCAACTCTCGAACGTTCAATCTTTCTCATCACCGTTGAAGTTAACTTGTTGATCTCTCGAATGGGTGTAAAGTTAGCCATCCTAAGAGATTTAGGAGTAGATTTCCTTTTTGGAGTGGCATTGTTGAGAGAGGAAGCTGGAGCCATTGGTTGGGCTGGTGTAGTGGGTCGGATCGCAGATGATCTACTGAAAAATGGAAGCTTTGAAGACGAAGCAGCTACTTTCTTCTTGCTAATGGTGGTCGATTGCTCTAAATTCTCAACCTTCTGGCGAATCTCCTCGCTCACTTGGTGGGGAATGGCTGAAACAGCTCCCTCAACCTCCCTGCTATCAGTTTTCTCCTCCTTAAGATCAGAAGGGTCGCCGCAGCCATTGCCATTGTCATTGACAGCAAAATGTTGTGCAGTTTCAGTTGCAGCCACAACCTCTTGATGCTCAACATCATCAACATTCTGTTTTGTGTCAGTTTCTTCGGCGGCTTTCGCAGCAGCAGCAGCAGCTCGCTGAGCAGCAAGGTTCTTGTAATGAGCTTCAAAGAAAGCTTTCTTCTGTGCGACAGATCCAGGACGAGCGAACTTCTCGGCTTCTTCCACATAACGATTGTGGGAAAAAGTGGACCATTTCTCCCAATCTAATGACTCCGACATGAACCTCCCGAAGGAGACCGATTGAGCAAGACCATGAGTCGGACGATTACCCTATAAGAAACAGAGAAAAACAGAGATTAAACGATTGAAATGGAATCGAATTCAAACAAAATGCCCAAAATTAACTGAGTGACTGACTGACCTCCATGGATTCATTGGGAAAACCAGAAGTATAAGAGAAAGGGTGCTGCATGATGCAAGTTGAATCTGCCATGGAAGCTCGAACCGCAAGAAACAAAAACAAAAGAAAGAATCCAAGCTCAAGAAATGCTTGCTTGGGGTTCCAAATTTGAATTTCAAACCAGAGAAAAAGAAGATCGGGAACAAGTGTAAAAAAAAGTGAAAAGCAAAAACAGGAAGATCTGGTTCTGCAATTTTCTTTATCTATACAGTAAACAATACTTTCAGTCAAATTGTATACTTTTTTCTGTAAATTATTTTTCATAACTTGTTAAGATTCAAGACCCATTTAAACTTTCCAGATATAAATGAACAAAGTTGCATTAAATTTCAGTCAAATTGTTGATTACAATTTAGGGAAAAAGATGAGCTCAAAATAAAAACATTTGAACACTCGGATAAGAATAAGAAAAATTATGGGTATTACTTTATTTGGAAATTGGTCCCATGCAACACCTTACTTCAACGGCCACATTTTTTCAAGGACAATTGAAATTTAAATCTCTTCAACGGCTCTACTTGACCTAATAAATAAAGAAGTCCAGTGGAAATTGTCCAAATTTATCAATTGGGATTTTAATTTTTTGTTAAAAAATAAAATGCGATGGAATAGAGATTGAAATGGGAGTTGCTATACCATTTAGATTCGTGAATTGGGCCCGAAGTTAGCCAATCTCTTATAAAGGTCGAAGTACATTTTAAATCATACATATTTAAAAATATTTATATACATATATCAAATTTAGCAACGAATAAACTATAGTTATACAAAATAAAAGATAAAGAATACTTTAAAAAGTTGTTACATTATAAACAGATTGAAATTTATACTTAGATCACTCATATAATTTCAATGGAAAAAAAAATGAATTGTTCACATTTACGTGCATATTTTCTTACAAAATATAAACTTTGGGCTGAGTTCTAGCGCTTATGTTCCTGTTGACATCCAGCAACATGCATGGGCTTATTAGGCCTTTGATATTTGTGTGGAAGGGCCATCTCCGCCAAATCTTGGTACCCCATCCACATAGTAATAAGGGATGAACAACCAAATGTTTTAGCCTAGTTTAAGGTAGAACACGATATTGTTTACTTTGAGTATAAACTCTCATGACTTTGTTTTAGGGTTCTCAAAAGGCCTCATAACAATAGAGAGAGTATTCTTTGATTATAAATTCATGATCATTCCCTAAATTAATCGATGTGGGACTTTTATCATTCAACTGCAAGTAGTTTTTAAATGGAATGAAATTTCACATAGGGATAAAAAAATCATTCTTTATAAAACCTCTTCCTAACAAGCACATTATTACTAGTAATAGCAAGGAAACTACATGAAATGGGATATGAAATGGGATAGGAATAAGGCAGCCAAATCATTTATCATGTCATTCTTGCTGGCGTGCCACTGATTGTGACTCTTTACCAAACCCCCACGATGGCCCCATCCGCCGTTTCCCACTTTTCTCTCTATTTATTTATTATTATTATTATTTTTTTACTTAATTACTTCTACTCTCTCTTTAATTATTATTATTATTATTATTATTATTATTTACCTATTCATAATCTTGTTGTAATCAATATATTCTTTCCCACCGAAAGTCGCCTTCATCTTACTCAACATACAAACTTGCTGCTCTTCCTCTTTTCTTATATTATAATTATTCTTATTTAATTCAAAATAACACGTCACCCCAGTTTTTCTTTTTCATATAATATATAAGTTGGTTGGTGTTTGAATTTCAAAAATTTATTATAGAGGGTTTACCTTCAATTTTGTGATTTTTTTATTTATCCATTCATTTATTAAATTATTTAATTCAATAAATAAATAAATAAATATATATATATATATATATAGATTTAAAAACGAAATTTAATTAGTAAAAAATATATAATTGATAATTATTATTTTTTTACCTCTTTGGTAAGGAAGGTTAGGATATCACTCTTTTCCCAAGGATGATAGAAAGCCTCAAAAAGATAAGAATTGAGAGTGGGGCCCACACAGCGATGAAATATTTGGATTTTAGCATTAAATTGGGGTTTGGAGTGGGCCCCACTTTCAACTCTTGAAGAATCTCGTACGTGCTTCCTTTTGACCTTTTGAATTTCCCCCCTTCTTTTTTTTCCTCAATAAATAAATAAATAATAATAATAATAATAATTACCCATTACTTCCCTTTTACTAAACTATAGAAGTTACTTTCAAAATAATAATAATAATAATAAGAATATCATTTTTTTTAATTATTTTTTATAATACATTTTAATTAAATAGAATATATTGTGATACAGTGATTCTTAAAATATTTCTTTAATATTAAATAAATAATCATGTACCTAACTTTGCATTAATTTACATTATAAATTGGCCTCTAAACCGCCCTTCATTCACTAACTACTCATTCATATTAATTTTTTTAAGTCACTAAGTTTTTTTTTTCTTTCATTTTTCTTTTTTATTTTTCTTTTTATATTAATCACTAATCATTCGGTTAGTTATTAAAATAGGAAACTCCCACGTCTAATAGCCACATTTTTTCGATCGACTTTAAAATAGTAGTTTATTGGAGTTGTAAAAATTTTTAAACGAGCTCATCTGTGATCTCACAACTACTTTTTTACTAATATAGTGTCTGACTCTGATACCATTTATAACCGTCTAAACTTATTGCTAGTAGATATTATTTGTTTTCGAGCATTATGTATTGACATCAGTCTGACGATTTTAAAATGAAGAAGTTGTCATCCTCTTATAAAAAATGTTTTATTTTTCTCCACAGTTAAAATCTACTAAAATTAGGAGCATCGACTTTATTTTAATATTTATTTATTTTTAGTATTATATTATCAATAATGATTTGGGTCAAATGAACCTACTACTCCAATTTTAAAACGTTATATAAAGTTTTTTTTTTTTTCAACATTAATTTCTACAAACTAATTTTCAACCCAACTTTATTCTTCTGATAAAACAAACTTTAGAATTTTGGTGGGAGAAAAAAGTAAAAAAAAAATGCATCTTTGACACCATGTTCTATCATATTTTATTAAATTAAGTCTTAGATTTAAGAATGATTCCAATATATACTCGAGTCATATCTTTTTATTTATTTTTTTTTAAATAAGAAAAAATTTTAATTTTTACCTTTAGTTATAAGTAGAAATGACGTATTAGAAGTCAAATGTTGAATGGTATGACAGCTCGAGTACATTTTTACAAGTTAGTTTGGGATGTGATGTGTTAAGTAGGCATAGATTGCGACAGCACGCCATAAAAGACATGTTTCATACACTAGTTGGGTTTGATATTTGTCTACCCTATACTATAAAATTATTCAAACACTTAAAAGTGACATTTTTAGATATGTTTCGATGCTTGAGTTAAATAAGTTAATTAGGTAAAGACAACAGGTTCGGATGCTCCAATTTACCTAAATTAGGTAGCTTATCATTCCTCCCTCGATTAACATTAATTACGCGAGTATTAGCCGTTTTATTGGTTTGGGTAAGATAAACTTGTATTGAGGAAAAGCATATGAATTTGTGAATTATTTTATGATTATTCATAATTTTAATGATTAAGGAAAAGACAAAATGTTGTTAGAAAAAATAATAATGATATAAAGAAATGAAAGATTCTTCTCTTTTCGGTTGCTTTTGGACTTCCTTCCTCACTTGCATTCCAAGTCAAAATCCTCTAATCATTTCCCAAATCTTATTTCCATTAACTCATAAATATTATTAATCTTTTATTTTAATATTACTTAAATAATTCTTCAATTTCTCCCATTAACTTTCCACAATTAATATTTTTTAAAACAACAATCAAATTAATTTTAATTAGTCTTGTCATGTAATGTAATCCAATCATTGTAGGAAACGTGGTCGGATCATAACTTGAACACATTAAGACGAGATAATACCATACCGAAACTAAATAGATTGAGGTGAAGGCTTGCATGTAGGGACAACATTGACATAATCCAGAGTGAACTATTTGATAATCTCTATTTTATGAAAGGTATAGCTCATTTATTACCAGAAGGTACGTAATCTTACTTTAGCTTACGTCATATACGCTCGAACTTAATAATGTATCGAGGAGATTCTATTTCAAGTTAACACCTCAAACAACACGTTAATTGTGCCTCTTGCTCAAAACCCGACACCAAACATTCAACATAAAATTTAATTCATGCACCAAATTTTTGCTAACCCTAAAAAAAAAAAAAAGAAAAAAAAAGAAAAATAGTTGTAGGTCCAAGTGGTCCAGAATAGGTCAAAAAGACCAGCTCAACGTACGAGGGTAAAATAGTAATTCACCTCCAAATTACTTTTACCAGCTACCTGTGTACTACAATAGAAGTCACTGTCTCTCTCTCTCTCTCTCTCCCTATTTTTTAGTTACATTTCTTTTTTTCAATATTTTTACCGCCAGAGGAAATTACGATAAATAGTTAAATTTTAATGGAATATTAATAATTTAACTTTTTCATTCAAGGGTTGTTAAAGTCTTTTTACTAATTAATTAGCATATAAAAATATCACATCACATATCTAGTTTTGTTGACAAGATATACTAATTATTGGTTTAATAAAAGTTGACAAGTAATCGATTAATATAATAATTAATAATTTTGCGTACCATATAAATAATATATTTTAATAATTATTACGCATGGTATTGAACATAACTCTATTCACATATTATTTGAAATAAATAAATTCTTTTACGAATATATCCCACTTTGTGAATATAGAGCTTAGATTCAAGCAGGCGGCTTTCTCTCTCTTGCTCTGTTTCCCACACCCCACGTTGATCCATGTTGTTGGAACTGTGTTGTTTATATATATGTTGTATGCTCTGAGTAATTTCTAATTAAACAATTGGAACAAAGGTTAATTAATTGATTGTTTGGTGTCAGCCAAGCACACTAGATCCATAAAATACTCACCTTCAAACAAGTTTTACAATTTTCTCTCTCTTTAAAAAAACCCCTCTTCTGATGAAATCGAGAGAGACAGAGAGAAACAGAGAGAGACAGAGAGAGAGAGAGAGACCCGTCATTCAATTCAATCATCAAAAACCATGTACAAAAACAGCCTTCAAAATGGAAGTGGATTCAAATCCATCCAGCGAAAGCAGTTTCGTTTCTTTTTCTTTTTGAGATTACAAAGATTCACAAACACACACCCAGTGGAACCCTCTTTAATCTGATTCTTCTACTTTTTCCTTTTCATACTCTGTTTTCTTTCTTCTCTCTGTTTTCATACAACAGTTTAAAGTTACACCCAACAACAGTGACATCCGTCCAGATTCATTAGCCCCCAACTCCTTGAATGAGAGATTCAGGGGGAAAAAAAGTGACGCATCAAGCAGGGGAAAAACAGAGCCAAAAAAAAAAAAAAAAAAAAAAAAAAAAAAAAAAAAAAAAAAAAAAAAAAAAAAAA
>NW_019272028.1:1757485-1760361 GCF_002738345.1 Cucurbita maxima
AAAAAAAAAAAAAAAAAAAAAAAAAAAAAAAAAAAAAAAAAAAAAAAAAAAAAAAAAAAAAAAAAAAAAAAAAAAAAACAGAGCGTGAAAAGACAAAATATCCACAAACGATTGCGTTTCCATTTCTTCTTCGATCTCGTCCACGAGTCTCCCTTGAGATTTGGCACCTCATAGATAGCCCAGCCTGAAAAGGGATCATCTTGTTTTCTCGCCTGTGTCTTCTCCAACAGGCAAAACTGGGGAGTTGTTCTGTTCTGAAGCTTGCTTCTGAAACTGACCCATCTGATAAACACAACGAAATTGGAATTTCTATCAGTTGGGTTTGTTAGAGTTGCGAGTTTCTCCATCTGGGTCGCTTCAAGAATCGGTGTAATCGTGCCAGCAGATGAGCATGGTGACGCATCGTCTCATGATGTAGAATCGAGCCCTCTGTTCTTTGACCAATCTGGCGCACTTTCTAGTGAAAGAACACCTTCTAAGAGAGGAGTTTTTGACGAGGGGGAAAGAGAAGGAGCGGGTTCTGGTTAAGCCTTCTTTCTTGGACATCTTCCATTTCTCGTCGAAGTAGAAAGGGGGATCGTTGGAAGTAGGATTCGAAGCAGTTGCAGAAGCACCGACCAGAGCAGCCATGGATGAGCAAGATACAAGCTCTTTCCGTTCCTCCCAACTTTGCGTGTTTCTGAAAGATGAGGGTTGGATTGACGGAGAGAGAAAAAGGTAGATAGTTTTAAGAGTGAGGAAATTGAGGAAAGCATTGGGGTTAGTATTTATAAAAGTATTGGGAAAGAGAAGAGAAACAGAGGGGTGTAGCAGTGGATATCACCTGGGCCTTCCATAGGCCCACAAACCGCTTTCAAGTGTAAACTTAAACCAAAAAGTTCATGTGTTTTCAAATATGAGCTTCAAAACTTTCCATATCGTCGTGTCTCGTAAGTTCTTGAAGCTTTAATCTTGTTTGAATGACATATCTTTTCATGTTTGCTTGTAATCTGTCCACACTTGAGCAAGTATCCAAGGATTGAGGGGCATGTGCCCTTAAATTAACTGTTCTTAGGGAATCATTTCATTTATTTTGTAGGCAAATGGTTGAAGACATTTGAACTATATTACTATTGGGATTGAATTGTTTTGTGTATTATTGAAAAGGGCTAAAAATCTCATACTGTTTGAACTAAATTGTGAAAACCCCATGTGTTTGTCTTCTTCTTCATGCTCTCTTCTCCTCTCCTAAGGAAGAAATGTGTCTTTTCACACACACACACACACCTATCTCTTCTCTAAACACTCTTTACAACAGGCTCACTCCCTTGGATACCCAACCATTCTACTCTTTTCTCCGCTATCCGAGTAGATGCGGTGTCTACTCAATATACTTCGACTCTTATCAACCTCCCGACTCGTAACCTAACTTCGAGTCGAATTTTTTTAACATTACTAACCGTGATTGTAATAGCTCAAACCTATCACTAACAAACATTGTCTACTCTAGCCCGTTACATATCGCCGTCAACCTCACAATTTTAAAATGCTTCTACTATGGATAGAGTCTACCCTACTCCACCGTAGACGTGTCTTAAAATCGTGAGGTTAATAATATTTGATAGCGGTGTGCCAGTGAAGACGATGGGTCATAAAGGGTGTGAATTGTAGAAAGCTCTCTCTAACAACGCATTTTAAAAAACTGTGAGACTGACAACAATACGTAACGAACTAAAGCTGACAATGTCTTCTACTAGTGGACTTGGACCGTTAAAGTGAGAGGTTAGCTTTGTTTGGGTGGTGAGCTGATTGAGCACATGGGTGTGGTCGGTAATAATACTAATAGGTTTGTTCTATTCAACTATTACTCTAAATTCAAGTTCTCACACAATCTTCTTAGGACTTTCCAGCTTTCCCACTTAGAATGCAAAGTTTTGAGGGTGATTTAGAATGAGATATTGGGGGGAGAGGAGTCCAAGAAAAAGAGAGCTTTGCAGAGATGGGTTTGCATTGAGAATGGAGAAAACCCAAAGTTGAAGGCTTCGAGAGAGCTCTGTTGTGTGCAGTGCAGGAACTCACCGACCAAGACAACTTAATTATTATTATATATATATATATATATAGATATAGATATATAGATATCAACCCAAACCAACCCATGTGTGACATTAATTAAGCATATGAATGTACCCATCATCACATAAACGCAAAGGTGTGAAAGAAAAAGAAGAATATGGTAGAAAAGAAAGAAGCAGAAAATTGGGTATTAGAATGCAACACCCTGCACTGATGCCAACCCCTTTCATCTTTGTATGCAGTGCACGAACTCCTCCACGAAACACAAACAAAGTGGCAAAAAAGGCATTTACATGGAGGACAGACTCTTTTTCTTACTGGGTTTCAAATTTGAATATCATTCAGTGTGATGTGATTGTACGAAATCATGGTGTGAGTATCAAATTCATGAATGGTCTGTGATGTGGGCTTGGTGATGGGTCGATCAAAAGAGTGAGGGATTTAGGCCAACACCACTGTGGCTTATGACTCGTCATGAACGAGGAACCATTAATAATAAATAGCAATCCCCATTTTATTTATTTATTTTTTTCTGTACTATAACATCAAACCCATTCTTCTAATAATGTGTCACCCATCAATTCATTGTAACATAAAGTTAACTTTCATAAACTAGTTTATGTTTGTAATGTTATAATAAGCTCAATTAAATATATTCCCCAATCATTATCTGAACTATATCATATTTTTATTTTCTTGATTTTGTTAGTATGTACTTATCAATCGAATAATCTTTATTTAATCCAACTTATAACTATAAATCATTAAATATTGTTAATATGTTCTTGTCAATCTTGTATTTTTTTTTTTTTTTTTTTTTT
>NW_019272028.1:1760421-1836464 GCF_002738345.1 Cucurbita maxima
TTTTTTTTTTTTTTTTTTTTTTTTTTTTTTTTTTTTTTTTTTTTTTTTTTTTTGATAATTCTTAAGTGTGAAGAATGGTTGTAGTATGATATTTTGTTGGATTTGTTGCATAGTTGACCAGGCAGCCCAACATGAAGGTTGGAGCCCAAGCCCAATTCATAGTTGCTCACCGGCCCAATAAGCCTTCTAGCTCACCAAATCATGATCAACGTCTTGGCATAGTTTTATCTTTTAAAATATTATGAATTAATGATGTAGTGATAAATTTAGAATTATAATTGTCTACTATGCATTTTATACTTTTGTTAAAAAAATAATATTATTTTAAAAAGCAACACATAGATAGAGTCTCACATTAGCTAATTCGAAAGAAGATAATTGGTATATAAGTGAAATCATGAGAACTTATGCTACAAAGGTACTTATCATAATTTAGCTATGTCAATAGAATCTTTCTGTGTCAAACAAAGAAGCTAGGGAACCTTGAAGATATAGTCGTAGTGACTCAAGCATTGAACAAATGGTGTATTTTGTTTAAAGACTCTAGAGGAGTCGAGCCTCAATTAAGAAAAGAGATTGAAAGTTAAATTTGATACGAAGTCGTCATAGCACTTATCTTCATTCCAGTGTTGATATGAAGCAGTCATATTTACCTTTCATTGTACTCCTGAGATAGAAAAACACAACATAGTAAGCATGAGAAACAAAAATGAGAATAAAAGTCCACCATGTTAAGAATAAGAAACCGAATTTAAGAATGAAAAACCGAAACGTAAGTGGGTTGAAAGTTGAATCTTCATCGATGTTTCCAATGTTTAAATAGAACACACACTACCAACAAACTCCTAACAATAACAGAAAATATCCTATCAACTAAACACTAAATCTAAAAAATAAGATAAAATATACCCAATATATTATTCACCAGTTCAAATCTAAAAAGTATATAAAATATATTTCATAACTAAATAGAAAAGAACACAAAAGCCTGAGATCAAAATGTATAAATTATTTGATATATATATATAGTAGTGAGGTAGTTAGGAAAAGAAAGGAGGAGGGGGCGGAAGCCATTGATTGCGGCTGCAGCATCATCAAGATTCCCATATCCATGGCACCCAAAAGGGGGCAGCTTGTGAATCTTAATGATACTGCAGCTGCAAGCAGTGGCTGTGGGAAAGCACCAGTTTTTGGAATAATAATAAAACAAAGAAGGAAGAGTAAGGTGGTGGTGAGAGAGAAGGGTTTGGAATGTTACTATATATAGAGATGTTGAGGAGGAGGAGGAGGAGGAGGAGGAGGAGGAGGAGGAGGCGGAGGAGGAGGAGGAGGCGGAGGAGGAGGAGGAGGGTTTGTGATCTAAAAGTGGAAGAGAAACACAAGGAACAGTTATGTATCGCGATCCTAGGTACCACATTTACCAACATATCTAATCCCCCTCTCATGAGCCACGGCGAGGTTTCTTTATTTAGGTTCAACGATTTGTTGCGTCCTCCAAAAGGTCTTCTCAACTGGGGGCTCAAGGATTTGACACTTTGACACACCCTCAATGCTATCATGACCCACACCATTCCTGGATATTAAGTTAAAGAATCACGTAAACTCTTATGCTTTGTTTACCGATAAAGATGTATTCCTCACGAACATAGAAGATATATTATTGGATTGGGTTTGGATGTGATAATGTGAAAGCATTATGAATTTGTAATGTAATGCAAAGTAATGTAGTGTAAGGTTGAAGACAGGAAGGGGAGGTGGGAGCGGGAGCCACAATCACGTCCCCCTTCGTACGCCCATCTACCCCTTGTTCTCACATTTTCAAGTTGCCCATTGTCCTTTCCATTCACCATTAATTTCTTTCTCCTTTTCCTGTACTTACCATATCTACTACATCGGTTAGAGAGGGGAACGTTGACTACATGACTTATTAGCTAAGGGTTTTATTCGCTATCATAGATTATGTGATGAGAACGATGAACTGAAACACGGGTTTGCAACGAGGAGATTCACAAGTTACTAAAAATTGGATCTTTATAATTTAGAGAAAGAAAGAAGAGAAAAATGGTTGTACAATAATGAGAGAAAGGCAATGATAATCGCCCTGCGCCAACTGGGAATACGAAAAGGGTACCCTACAAATGCTTTGCATCTTCCACACATCCCTTTCATTGTGGGGTTAGGCAGCCCTACAATTTGATGAGCTTCTCATAAAACCAATGCAAAAATGGTAATGATATTAAACGCCAATACACGGCATTTGTTTTTCCATGTAAGAATCTAAGTCAGTCAGTGAGGTACCTGAGCTTAGGTAGCAGTAAAAAAGGTGTGTGAAGATATAATAGCCCAGAAATCTCGCTTACTCAAACCCTTTACTTCAATTGGAAACTCTCTCAGTACATGCTTCCCCCTTACGCCTTTCCCATTTCACATATCATGTAAAACAATATGAACTAATATATATAGATTGGTTAAGGTTTTGAGTAGCAAATTGTGGATGGATTAAGAACAGTGGAAAACCCACCTGAAAGTTTGAAAATTTGTGGAATCCAATGCACAAGTGTGTAAATAGGAGATTCACACAAACTCAGAGATGCCCCAAACCACTAGAGAGGATTGATTAGTACATGGGGGCAGTGCCCTTTTTTCATGGATTCCTGCCTCCTCCTCCTCCTCCTCCTCTTTCCCACCACGTACAATAATTCTGCCTCGAACCATACTCGTTGATATCCTTCGTATCTCCGAGTATCACTTCTGATCGACAATTTTACATTGTTAGATGTATAAGGGATGAGTGAAAACTTGGAACTGGGGTGAGGAGTGGTGAGGAGTGATGATGAGTGTGAGTTGTTGGGGAATAGTGTAGGGTATATGGTTGGGAAATGATGGTGTGATGAGATGAGATGATGAGAAGGGCAATTTGAGTGTGAGAAGAAAAGTTTGAAAATAATGATAATAATTTGGTGAAAAGAGGGGTCATGCATGCATACAGTAAACAGGAGCCAACGTCCCTACTACATCTGCACAACATGGCCATCGTCCCCACTATGCTTCAAAAAATCACACACACCACATAAATACGTATGCATTCTAGGTTAAACTTCAACTACTAGCTTGGTTCAGCTTGAATGATTCTCCTTATAATATCAAACTTTTGGTTATCTTTGTATTAGTATGTTATTATCTACTTAGACATGTGCTTGGACTATTACATATGATATCAGAGACAGATATCAGGCCGTGTATGCCAATGAGAACGTTGGCCCCCAAAAAAGTAGATTGTAAGATCTCACATTGATTGTAGAGGAAAATAAATCATTCCTTACAAGAGTGTGTAAACGTCTCCTTAGTGGCGGGGATTGTGAAATCCCACATTAATTATAGAAGGGAACAAATCATTCCTTCCTTACAAGAGTGTGTAAACCTCTCCTTAGTGCTGGAGACGGATTGTGAGATTCAAGATTGATTTGAGAATTTCATTCATTAGAATCGGTGTTTGAGTGGTTATGTAAAAGACCTAAAAGAAGATATTTATATTCTCTTCAGAGTTGAGCTGGGTTGGAGTCCATAAATTAGTCCATTCATTTGATTTTCATACAATATATTCATGATCATCTCAATGCAGCTATGTGAGCATTAAATGCAGCCAGCCAAAAGATGTTCATGAAATTTCAGTAAGTAAAAAAAAAAAAAAAAGGGTCTGTTCATGAGCTGGGGTCCATAAATGGCAGCTCCATATGAACTCACTCGCCACATAACATCATCATTCATCTCTTTTTGCTAAAACCTGGTGAAACCCTAAAAGAAGGAAATTAGAATCAGATTAAAAAAGAGTTCAAAACAAAAACCCAGTTGAAAGATCCATGAGAGGAAAAAGGCAGTGTGAAAGGAATAATGGTACCTGCAAATATATCTGAAAAGCTTACACTTACCCAACCATGAACAAATCAAAATGGTGTAAGGCTGATGGTGATGATGATGATGATGGAGGTAAGAAAAGAACCTCAAAAGCAACGCATTAATCAACTTATTTTATTTTTCTTCTCTTATGCTACCAAATGGGTAGGAAAGTAGACACATTTCTGGCCCTCCACCATGAGAAAGATCAAAAAATGTGGACAACAACAAAAGCACTCAAAATAGAACCATAGTTATAGTTATACCACTTGTATCATATCCAAACATGAATTGTGGTGGAAGAATCAAATTTGAAGAAGGGTGTTATAGAGCCATTGATGGCGACTGCAGCATCATCAAGATTCTCAAATGTCAAGGGGTTGGAGCCAGGAGACCCCAACAAGATGACCCAAAAAGGGTGTGAATCTTGAAGATGCAGCAACAGCTAACAATGGCTGATGACTCTGAACCAATAGAACAGGAGAGAGATGTAGGGTTTAAGAGACGAAAGGGTATATTATATAGAGTTCCAATGAGGAAGAAGGGTTTGTTTGGTGTCATTTTTTTATCAAGAAAATGAGAGAGAAAATGATGTAGGTTGAACTACATCGGTTAGGCATCGTAATCATAGGTACCAGATTTACCAAAGCCTTTAATCCCCTCTGACCCCTTCTTCCTTCCCACACATGTCAATACAATTATAAAAGGAAACCCTTCCACATTTCATCAATATAAAACTATCCAAAAATGGATTACGCTCTTCCTATCATTAATCACTCATTTAAATGGGTTCAAAGTTTCAAACTTTTACGCGTTACCAAATTCAAAGCTTTGAACTTTTGGTCGGGACTCCGTTGTTTATGTCGATTAAGCGCGACCCATTAAAGATTAGGGGATGGAAAGAAGAGGAAAGAGTTGGATAATTGTGTGGTTGAGAGGTTAGGGTGTCCTTTGAAATGGAGGGGGACGGGTCCGAATTGACATGACCCTGACCCAGCCATGAACCAAAAGGTATACACTTCAATTTCCTCTTTTCTCTCCTTTAAAGTAAATACCCTTTTATACCATTTTCTCCCCTCTCAATTAATACATCTAACATCGAGTACCTAAGAGATTTATGAATAAACTGATATAATAGTTAATATATAATATTATTACACTGTTCTGTAATTGAAAAATGGGGTACTATCAGATGACATGATAGGCGCCTTACCATCACATGATTTTCTTGGTACAACATGAACACTTTGGTAGTATTTTGTAGAGATATTCATACCCTAACAAAAAGTGTAATCTTTTGAGATAGAACAACATGATTTATGAAACATTTTTTAATTGAAGTATAGAAAAAAAAACATATATGTGATAAAGTATGGTCTTAGAAATCTTTGGGCATCATGTCACATGATTTTGTTGTCCTCTTTTTCAAAGATTTTATGAGAATATATTTATTTATAATAATTTTTTTTTTATTACATTCAATTTGAGCATAGTTTAACTGGTTAAAATATTATATTTGAATTTTTATCGGGTAAATGTAGGAAACCGTCATTCTCAAGTAGGGGACCGTCATTGATGATCTTTATTCATCATCTTACTCTATACCATATTTGGTACCTCTATCTCTTTGGGATGTTATTCGCCTTCCCATTTTAGAATAAAGATTTGAAAAATCCCTCTAATTCAACTAAGAATATTCTTTCCGACTCACAAAGTTAAATTTAAATGGTAAAAATCGCAACACTTTTTCAGATTTAAAGTAGAGCGGATGGCGTTCGAAACTAGATCACGAGTTCTTCCAACCAATTAACAAAACATCATATAATTGCTTGAATTAAGGTTGTGTCACCCAAATTTTTTCACCTAACTAAGGTTGTCAACTATCTCTCAAATCAAACTGACAAAAAGAAAAGGAAAAAAAGCAATTATATTTGAATCGTACATGATGCCCTTTACAAGAACACACAATAGAACAATTAAGAATGGAAAAGGAAAAAGAATCATGAACGTATCTGATGGAAAGGATGTATGTTATTAGAGATGGAACCACCAAATAACCCAACAATCAATAGAGTGAATCAAAAGGAAGGAATATTAAATGTTTCGAATTAGTTAGAATATTAAACCAAAACTCGAACATGTTGTTGTACCTAATGTGGAATCAAAATGCTCTGATATTAATTCTCATACGTGAATTAAAACAGTCCTAATATTGTTGATTCATGTATAGAAGCAGAGAATGTACCAACCAAATCCTGAGGACAATTTTCAACGAGTGTCTTAGCTACCATCATTTGATGATGACCTTTCGAGTCTGGAAAAACTCAAATGCATATTCTAAAATGATTACTCATATGAATCCACATTTGAATGATTAATTAAAGACTTTATAATAACATCTAGTAGTTTAAAATGTGAGGAAATGCGATTTTGAACAATGGGCTTTCCAGCTACTTTTGGGCCAGACCAGTATCAAAATGGGCTTATCCCATTGGGCCCAAATGGGCCCAGCTAGCGTACTCCGTACAAAAGCGGATCAAGCCAGCTAAGCGAGAGCTTGGATTATACACATTACCGTTGCGAACTTTCCAAAAAGAAACCCCTGATCTTAAAATATTTATGAAAATTTCAAAAAATAAATTTGTATTTTATTTTCCCCCTTTCAGCCCGCTCCCCCTCTGTATATAATAAATTGTACCAAAATTTGACCGTTATCTCTTCCAAACTGTGATCAGAAAAAGGAAGAAGCCCACTCTGTTTGCAGAGAAGAGAAGACGGAAAAAACAGAGGAGACTCCTTATTGGTTTTCTCTGTTGTATTGAAATTATCAGTCCCCTTAAACTGATTTTCCCTTTCTTTCTTAGAACGAAGGAAGAAGAAACAAACAGAAAATGGATTCACCTCAACCAAAAAAAAGTGGGCTAAATCTTCCAGCTGGAATGGCTGAAAGGTCGCTTCGGCTTGAGTCGTCTTCGGGTTCTTTTCGAGCGATATCGAGCTTGTCGTCACCTTCGAAAACCTCGACTTGCAGTGACAGATTCATACCGTGTAGATCGTCGTCGAGGCTACACACATTTGGGCTGATTGAAAAGGGTTCCCCTGTGAAAGAAGGCGCAAATGAGGCGTATTCCAGGTTGTTGAAATCGGAGCTTTTTGGATCTGATTTTGGTTCTTTTTCCCCTGCAGGTTCACAAGGCCAAGGGTCGCCTATGAGCCCCAGCAAGAACATGCTGAGGTTCAAGACTGAACATTCTACCCCAAATTCCCCTTCTATTTTCGGTCAAGATGCGGGGTATTCCTCTGAAACCTCAACCCCTCCAAAGCCACCTCGAAAGGTTCCCAAGACCCCACATAAGGTTTCCTTTTGAATTCTTTAAAATCGGCTCTCCTTTGATGTGGAAAGAAAGACGTATTCAGGTTCCTCCTTGATTCTGCTGCAGGTTCTGGATGCTCCATCGCTTCAAGATGATTTTTACTTGAATCTTGTGGATTGGTCCTCACAGAATACATTGGCTGTGGGACTTGGAACTTGTGTTTACTTATGGAGTGCATCAAATTGCAAGGTGGGTTTACTTCACAGATCAATTCATATTATATCAATTTTGTTAACCCATTCTCAACAAATTGGTGTGTTTGTTTATTCCATTTTCAGGTGACTAAGTTATGTGATTTGGGACCCAATGATGGTGTATGCTCAGTCCAATGGACCAGAGAGGGTTCCTACATATCGATTGGAACCAATCTTGGTCAAGTTCAGGTACATAAAAGAACATAAAGATTGGTGTTTGAGCTCGTGTTTCAGGAAAAAAAAAAAAAATTCATATCTTTTCATATTGTTCCATTGTAATGAATAGATATGGGATGGAAGTCAGTGCAAGAAAGTTAGAACCATGGGAGGACATCAAACAAGAACAGGTGTTTTGTCATGGAATTCTCGGGTTTTAGCATCTGGAAGCAGAGACCGTAACATTCTTCAACATGATCTCCGGGTTTCTAGTGAGTTCGTGAACAAGCTCGTCGGCCATAAATCTGAGGTGAGAATGAGAAAATTTCCCTGCAGATTGAATAACTGGACTAGAAACCTTGGAAGCTTTTATCAATTCCTGTAAGCACTACTGCAGGTTTGTGGACTTAAATGGTCAAACGATGACAGAGAGCTTGCCTCCGGTGGGAATGACAATCAGGTATAGTTAGATATATAGATATCCATCCTGCAAAGAGGCCTCTTTCTTTGATCTGATCATTTAATAACGAGATTTCTTGTTGGGTATCAATAGCTTTTGGTATGGAATCAGCATTCTCAGCAGCCTGTGTTGAGACTAACTGAGCACACAGCAGCTGTTAAGGCCATTGCTTGGTCACCCCACCAGAGTGGCCTTCTTGCATCAGGTGGTGGAACTGCTGATCGATGCATTCGTTTCTGGAACACTGCAAATGGACACCAGTTGGAGTGTGTCGACACTGGAAGCCAGGTTTTTCCTTGAGCCCTGTTGAAGAATTGTAATGATGGGTGTTAGTTTGTTTACCACAACTTCAACTTGATAAATTGTCAAATTTTGTTCAGGTTTGCAATCTGGCATGGAGTAAAAATGTTAATGAACTTGTGAGCACACATGGGTATTCCCAGAACCAGATTATGGTGTGGAAGTATCCATCAATGGGAAAGGTTTGTTTTCTAACTTAATTCCAGGAAGATAAATGTAAATTCTCAGCCTTAGATATGTTAACTTTTTCCTTCCTCAATCAATAGGTTGCTACACTAACTGGACATACAATGAGGGTGTTGTACCTTGCAATGTCTCCCGACGGTCAGGTATTTGAATATGCTTTTAATGCTACTTGTTTCATATCGATGGCCTCTTTTAGAGTCTCATAAATGGCCTCTTGCAGACAATTGTAACAGGTGCAGGAGATGAAACTCTTCGTTTCTGGAATATCTTCCCATCAATGAAAACACAGGTAAATAAGAAGATATGGTTACTTTATTTACAAGAACTTACAGATTCTCCTTTAGCTTGTGCAAACACTTAATGTTGTGAGTCTGTCTGTCTCTGGTTTGGTTTTTCAGACACCAGTCAGAGATACGGGCCTTTGGTCTCTGGGACGAACGCAAATTCGGTGACAAAATTCTCACATAGGATGCTAATTTTATTGATTCTCTCATTCATAATTCATATTTGTAAATGCAGTTTGATATGTGATCGTGTGCAGTCTCTGCAATTCTTTCCACGCACGTAAAGTATGTGTTGTGTGCAAGAGAGGAGTGACATGTTGAACAGAGAAAACTATTTTGATTCAGATATGTCTAGGGAGTGTATACTTCTGATTCAGATAAGAGTACTTTTGTTTTTGATCAACACAATTTCAATGAAAGCCACATTTCTAACTAGAGAGCAGTGCATTGGTATTGGTTCACCCAATCTCAACAAGTGTTGTTATACAGAGCAAACAAACTTATCTAATCAACAAATCTCGCAAGTAATTCGCATTGCAACTAGTGAAAAAAACGCTGTCACTCCAATGACAGTCAAGTCTGGTCGAGGTTTCTAAGTGGGTTCGAGAACTCCCGTTCAAATCTAAAATTACCTTAATTGATTGATTGATATTTGGATCTTCGAAGTACTCTGGGATTGGCTCGCATCCCATATACTAGTTGTAAATGGAGTACGGTTGCAGTCAGCTCAAATTTTGAAATTTTATGTCTTTGCCTGCAAGCTTTGACATATAAGATAAATCTCTCTTGACGACGATCTAGTGGCCTTGGGCCTCAACCAGGATGCCTTTCTGAAGAGTGGTTTCAACATCCTGCTGAATTCTGGGAAAAAGAATGTAAAGATAAACCAACTATATTCTACAAATGAAGTATAGTCTTCTTATGTGGAAATAAAATTCTACCTTGGGTATCTTCACTTTCCAAAAGTTTTATAACGAGATGGCCTCCTTTTTGCAGCACGCCATCGTAATCTGAGACTAAAGCTGAATCATCCACATTGTCCTCCTTGTTCTTCCCATGCATAACATCATCTCCATGACTTAATAATGCAGCTTCTCCGAGAGCCATATTAACTGCCTGCATCCCTAATTCGACTGATAAACTTGCATCTCTAGTGGTGATTCCCGAAACCAAGGGGCACATATCAGAGAGTATTACAGAGAATCCTTTCTCCTACAGAGCCAAGCAATAAACAGGATTTAGATTTAGACAGTGTAACTTGTTTTTCACAACTTGGAAAGTTTCCTTACCCAGCCACTACACATTCATACTCCTCGCATACAGGAGTGATATGTTTATGTTTTTCTAAACAAACTTCAATTTTCTAAGGTACAGAGCAAATATCATATCCCCTAAACCATACAATTGCACAAAGCTTGCACTTCCATTGAAGAATGCTATCAAATATGGTTTGTGCAAAAACATAGAGAAGGTGATTGGGTGATATTAATAACGCCATTCAAAGAGGAGATCATGCTTGTACAGGAATATTACCAGTGAGCCAATTGAGCTATGTTAATGACATTGGTATAAATAATACCATAAGAAATTTCCGATCTTTTATATGTCCAGTTACCTTAGGAGATAGTGCCTTCAATTTGTTTTTGGGAAGGTTCATTACATCAGCACAAACAGTTTGAACCCTTGAGTCACAATACACATGAGGAACTTTTACCTTCTGTTCTGCAAGACCCACATTTCTTGTTATATACATTACTACTAGCCGAAAAATGAGATCAGCAGATTGACATCACAACTAAGTAACCCAGAAGAAGATAAACAGTTCACCTTGAGATCAATACCCACGACAGAGCCTCCATTTTTCAGAGGCCCCAGACTCTGGCATGCTACCTAGATTCAAATGGCATAATCAGTATATTTCACCCAAAAAATAAAATATTTGGGAAGTCAAAAGAGGACACAAATTTGTGGAATGGATGTGAAGGATGCAGTATTGAGACCTGAAGCCAGGCACCGGGAGCACAACCAAGGTCCAAAACGGAGGAGCCTGAAGTAATCAATTTGAATTGCTTCTGAATCTGAAGCAACTGTCGATAAACACGTTTAACTAGGATTGGCGAAGCTTGAAGGTTCCAAGGAGAGGAGGAAAAACAGCGAGAGGAAGGGTTTTTACCTTGAAGGCGGATCTTGCGACATAGCCAAGACGTTGAGCTTCTCTGTAGAAGAAATCAGGTGCTCCGGCTCCACTCATTTCTCTCTTCCCCTAATTCTTCTTCCTGGGAAAGCTGAAAAATCTATCTGTATCTAAACCCCTTCTCTAGGGTTTTAGACTTTCAATCCGAATTTTAGTGAATATTATTATTATTTTTTTGTTCTGTTCTATTTTAATTAATAATATAACTTTTAAAAAAAATAATTTATTTTAAATTTTAAAAAAAATTAATTTAAAATTTGAAAACATATAGACCTCAAATATATTGAACTTGTATGTGGCCAATAAAAATATCTATTTTACCATTTATTCGACCAACAATATTAATAGTTATAATAAATTCAACTCCTCTAACATTTTTTTTTATGTCTCTCCATATATATATTAATTATTTGCCTTTTGCATTATTTATTTATTTCACGGAATTTGAAATTGCATGTGTAAAGCATAAATAATTTAATTTTCTGGAACTGAAAGAAAGTTTAGGTTTGGGATGGCAAAAATAATTCACATAATCACATGTGGAAGTCAAACTAATCTAGTAGGTTGGTGAATTGTCGTTGGGAAGAAATAAAACTAAAAAGAAAACCCCTTCCCCCCGATGACGTGGACGATCTCATAGATCTGGTTGGTGGATTGATTTAACGGTTTGCCACGTCACTCAATAATCCTTTATGTTAAACCCGTAAAGCGCACCGTCTTGTGCCGTCCCAACCGTGCCCAATTCAACTCCCCCCCTGCCACCTATTTTGTTCTTTTATTTCTCTAAAAAATAAAAAAAACCCATAATTTTATTTCTTCCCTCCATATAAATCCCCCTTCGCCCTCTTCGTCTTCTTCAAAGTAAAATCCTCCACTCCTCTCTGTAATGGCGGCAACTGTTTCAACAGCATTGATCTCTTTCTTGCTAATAATGTCGTTGGCCGTGGAATGCAGAGAACATAAGGGAGTTTACGGCGGCGGGCCCTGGCATAGCGCCCACGCCACATTCTACGGCGGCAATGACGCCTCCGGCACTATGGGTATTCAAAATTCAATTTCTTTTTCAGTTGATTTAATTAATTTTTTTTAATCGTATTAATATTTTGGATATGGTTGCAGGGGGGGCGTGTGGTTACGGCAACTTGTACACCCAGGGCTACGGCGTAAACACGGCAGCATTGAGCGCAGCTCTGTTCAACGACGGGTCCAGCTGTGGAGCTTGTTTCGAAATCAAGTGCGTGAATGACCCACAATGGTGCCACGCTGGAAACCCGTCGATTTTCGTGACAGCCACCAACTTTTGTCCTCCCAATTATGCGCTCCCTAATGACAACGGCGGGTGGTGCAATCCTCCTCGCCCTCACTTCGACCTGTCCATGCCCATGTTCCTCAAAATCGCCCAGTACCGCGCCGGGATCGTCCCTGTCTCGTTTCGCAGGTAAGTACGACCAAAACACAAGTTTTACTGTCGTCTCAGTGATGCATAATGATATGCTATTGTATATTTTAAACATAATTTTCATAAATTTACTTTTGAAAATTGATTATAAATTTATAATTATTCTTTAAATTAGCTGACGTAGAACTTTTATTATCATCATGGATAAAATGCAGGGTGGGATGTAGAAGGGAGGGAGGGATGAGGTTCACGATGAATGGGTTCAAATATTTCAATCTGGTACTGATAACCAACGTGGCAGGCGCTGGGGACATTGTGAGTGTGCGCATCAAGGGGTCGAAGACAGGGTGGATGAGCATGACACGTAATTGGGGTCAAAACTGGCAGTCAAACGATGTGTTAGTGGGTCAATCACTGTCGTTTAGTGTTAAAGGCAGCGATGGAAGGGTTTTGACTTCCTCCAACGTTGTTCCTTCTCATTGGCAGTTTGGTCAAACCTTCACTGCCAACAACTTCAGATTCTAATGGCTCCATTTTGGCTCTCAATTTTTCAGAAAATTATAAACAAACGTATGTATGTATGGTATGTATGGTATGTATGTATGTGGAAGTTTTAATGTTAAGTTTGTGGTAATGATGAAAGAGCTCCATCTCTACTTTACACATTACCAACTTATTGATGTATTAAACTTTACTCTAAAAAATTATTATAAGAATGTTTATATTAATCAAACTAAAATTTAGTTCTTCGTGTTATTTATTATGTGTACTATTGATTAATGATGATTGTCGGATAAAATGAAAAATGGTTGGTTTAAAAAAAATATTAAGAGATAAAATTGATATTATGAAAATTTATGGATAAAAATAAAAATAATATTAAATTTAAGCCTAACATGTAATTAAACGGACCCTAAATTAATTAATGAAAAAATATACATTTTCGTTAGTAAGTTGTATAGTAGAGTTTCTCTTTACTTTCTAGATTTCAAAATACATTTGATTTTTTATTTTTTAGTTTTAAGTTTAATTTTGATTTAGTTTATTTTTAAAAAAATATTATGATGTATTTTATTAGTAATTAAAAGTGAGTGAAAATTAAATAAAAACCAAATTAATTAATAAGAAATTAATATAAATATCTAAAATAGAGATGTCCACGAGCCAGAACGGGGACAGAGACGGAACGTCTTTCTTGTCCCCCTCCTCGCTATTTATATTACTCATATTTCCTTTGAGAACGTGTGGAAATCAAATTCTCATTTTTATCCGTCTATTATTCTTTTTTAAAAAATATTTATTTTAATATAATCTTTATTAAAAAATGGTGGAAGAAATCCTAAATTAAAAATTAAAACGGTAATAAAGCAATCAAAGGTAAATTATCTACTAGAAAGAAAGAAAGGGAAAAATAATAATAATAAAAAAGGTATTTTTCAATTTATTAAAATGGTTTAAATAAGATGGAATTTTCTCGATTTTCAGTATCTCTCGACTCTTTCCCTGGCGCTATAGGTACCCCTCGATTTCTCTCTCACTGCTATCCCCTCGATTCGTCCCTCGCCGGCGGCAACCGTCAATTGTGGGGGGACAGCTTTTGTATCCTTGATTTGGTACAAGGGCTGTTAAAAGCTCAAAGCACAGGATACGAAAAACCCGATACCAACACACCCTTCAAGAATACAAGGTAATCCGAGATTATGTTTTCAAATTGAATCAACTAGATGAATTGAACGAATTTTTGTGTGGAAGCCCATTTCTTTCCAGATTTGATAACCCAAAAGGCACTAGTTCTAGAACCCTATTTCTTTTTCATTGCCGAATGATGATTTTGTTTATCAACCTTACAAAGAATAACAATGTTTTTCGTTTGCGATGGTTGATCTTCTTTGTGCAGCAGTTTTATTGATTTTGACTCTGAATTCATGGAGGAGCAATTTGTACTGAGGGTTCCACCTTCTGTTGCTGAACGAATTGAACGTCTACTGAATGAAAATGCTTCGTCATCTGAAGATCCTTCATTGGATTTGTCTTTCTCTGGTAAAAGAAACTTATGCAGTCATCTTCTGATTCAATCTCCCTGTTCTGTGCTTTTTTCATTGCATTAGCTGTGATGTTGGATGAATAGATTAACTTCTAGACTTTTGGACTGATTAGCTTTGGAATAGATGAAACTGTGCAGTATGGTTTTATCTTAATTGTGAGGGTTGGCCTAATTGCCTATTTATGGCCTCGTAAATTGTTACACAGAGGATGGGAGAAGTGGCACTTTTGCCATTGGTGACGACCATTTTCCAGCATCACTTCTGGATCTCCCCTGTGTAGTGGAATCATATAAAACATACGATGATACTGTGCTAATCAAAGCTGCAGACATTGCCCAGGTAAAATTGTATCAAAATCGTTAGTCTATACATTTCAGGTGATATCATCTGGCTGTTTCTTAGATTTTATGAGATGCTATCATTTTAACAGATGATTATGGTCAGAGAACCAGGCGACCCTGCGCCAGATTCAACCGAGTATAGACATGGTCTGACCCCTCCTATGAGGGATGCTCGAAAACGTAGATTTCGAAGAGAGCCGGATTTAAATGTATGCCATTCTTATCCGTCTTACTATTAGCTTGATAGTAAACTGGTGTACGACATGATAATCCATTTAGATTCCTACTTTTACAAGGAGTAGGTAGTTGAGGACAAATTATTGGATGAATATAGTCTATGCTTGGCGTGTGTCTCTCTCATATATAAATTCTAAATTAACAATGATCTTTTAAATCTGTAGGGCAATAGTGATATCTTAAGCGTTTTCATTATACGTGACATATCTTCTCAACAAGAGAACTAGTTCTTTATTTTCTTTTGTTCTTCACATCAAAATTTGTTGCATTTAGAAAGTGCCTTTTGATTGTTACATACTGATTCTTTCTCTCTTCTTTTTGGCAGCCTGAGCTCGTACGACGTGTGGAGAAAGATTTACTAAACATCATGGCAGGAGGAACTACCGAAAATGCAGATATCCTTGATAATTTATGTGTTTGAAACTCATTACCATATTAGTTTATGAAACATGTACCCATCCTTTAACCTGTAACCACCCAAGTCCATCATTAGCAGATATTGTTCTTTTTGGGCTTCCTCTCAAGGTTTTAAAACGTGTTTGCTAGGGAGAGGTTTCCACACCTTTATAAAGAATGTTTCGTTCTCTTCCCCAACTGATGTGAGATCCCACACATCCCCACCTCAACCTGCATCATAAACATCGTTTACATCTCAAAACTATGGCGAACTGAGACTTATTTTAATTAGCACTCATGAAATTCTTGATTGAAGGGAATTGAAACTGACAAAATGCCTTTTTTTCTCCTCTTCTTCTGACATAAAGTTATGATCTTATGCTACAATTTTAACCTTAGAGGTTCCTTAACTGAGCATTCTCACATGTTGGAGTGGCTGAACATCAAGATGATAAACATGAGAATTCTCATCATGCAAGTGCAAAGCCTGCATCCACTCCTGCAGCGAAGCCTGATGTGATGGAAACTGAGACAACTGTTGGGGAGCCTGAAAGGAGCGACTCTGATGACTCTGATCATTCAATTGATTAGGTATATTATTATGCTGTTCAGACCAAACTGTTTGTATCTCTGATGAAAGTTGTATCAACCTGGTTGTATATGAAAAGACATGGAGACTGGTTGTCTGTACCCCAACTCTTCAGTGATTACAAGTTCATTTATTGCCCCTAGCGTCTAGAAACAGAACACTGGATGATTTCTTTGGTGCATAATTGTAAGAACGATTCTAATAGAGTTTTATCTAATGTGGAAATGCTTTTAACACAATGGGTAAGAGATGAAGATTACATAAGGCTGCTAAGCCTTTCCTGAGAGAATGAATAGCAAATTCCCCTCGCTTGCATCTGCATACGACTTAGATTAGATGGGCAGCAAGTAACGAAACTCGGATTCATAAGGTTGAATTTCCACCATTTTAGGGATGGGAGATTTAGTTTCGCCGTTTAAACACTCCATTATCAACCTCTTCAAGCTTGCAGAGCGAGGAAGTTGGCTATAAATCCACTCCAACAGTGATTCCATATCGTCTGCAAAATCTTTCATGTGCCATTGAAGAAGCTTCGGCACCATTATCTTCTTCTTGCTCGTCATCCCCACCGATGCTTCCAGATACTCGACTTTTGCCATCCCCAACTCGTTCACCACTTCCTCTGGCGTATACACCCTTAACTTCATAAAGTTTCAACAGTCTGTCAATTTCTTTCGAAGATTCATTGATGCAAATAAAATATGCAGAAAAAGTAAGATACTAACTGCAGGAGAAGACCAACTGCCTCTGCAGAGAGCAAATGTCACATTTGGTTCTGGATATCCTAAGCCATAGGCATGTCGAAGCAGCATTTCCTTCTCATCCACAGGCTTCAAAGGGAACAACATATTCAATGAACCATCGTCATGTACTGATAGTAGTTTTGAAGTATAAACTACAAGACAGGTCGCGCTTACATATTTCGTTTCATTTTGATGCCGAAGAATGAAATGTTCAATAGCCAGAGCATTGAGAACTACCCCCCCAACGTTAAGAGCAGCCTGCAGGACAGAAGAATCACATAAAGCTTCAGAGTTGTTTTGGTATTTAGGACTTGGGACATTGGCATATACCTTGTTCATCAAAGCCAAGAGTTTATCAGTTGTCGATGGCAGCCCATGTTCAAGAAATGCCTGAAATTTTGGTGATTACAGTCAGTATATTCAAATAGGATCATAGCTGCAATTCATCTGTGTCTTACATGTCTTACAGTACATGCATTATAGAGGAGTTATAAATGTTTATCCAGAATGCCAACTTCTGTTTGTACGTCAAAAAGGTCAATTCCACACTGCTCAGCTTATGAATAAGAATCCTGCAAAAATAAGGAAGCAAAAGAACAATTTCAAGTTTCATCGCTATATGGCAATCTAGTTAAGCAGGCTGCTACTCACCTCAACTTTCTGATTGACGTCGAACACTCGGGCAGTCTACCGATGTCGAAAGACGTTCTCGTAATGTGGATGAAGTTCTTGTAAGGGCCAACGTTCCTCACACCGCCTTCTGAGTCAAGCAGCAGTATACTATAAGGATTGGGATTGGGATTGGATGAGGTATAATCAAAAGACAATGTGAGCTGAGGCGCTTTGCAACTGAAGCTGGTCTTTGCAATACAGCGCTTTGAGCTGATGCAGGAAAGGCCATGTTTTGGTATATTCGGTGAAGTTTTGCTGCTGTATGAAGGCTGATTTAGATCAACATAAATGCCAATGAGACACTTAATCAACTGCTCTGAAAGCTCATTTGGTGTCTCACTGCAAGTTTCTCTCTCTAATTGGCTCTGCTTTCGGCTTCTCGTTGCATTCTTCCTTGGTGGAAGACATTGGATGTCAGAAGCAGCACTTGAAGAGAATCTCCGCTCACTCAGCATTATATCTTTTCTAAGTTCATCATAATGGTGGGATCTGGATCGCTGGGCAGTAAGAACAGAGCTGTTATTAATTTGAGGTCCATTCAAGAGCAGGTTGTGCTGCCAAAGGCATCTAAGCCTCTGCTGAATTTCCCACTCCTTATTCTGTTCCCTCTCCTTGTACAAGTTCAACTTCAGCTCTTCAACCTTTCTTTCTAGCCTTTCAATCTCTCTCTCCACAACTCCCAATTCTTCCATGAGCACCTGCATCTACAAAGAACAGAGAATCAAGAAATCCCTTATGCAGCATTACTATTGCTTAAACCAATGCAAAATGGATGTACCTGAGGTGGTAAAGAAGAGGAAGCATGGGGATGGGACAAGAAAGGGCCGTGAAGAGCCCAATGCAGAGCCTTATTGAGCTGTTGTTCACCATGCAATTCAGCCTCTAACTTCACAACCTGAAGAAAAACCAGATTAGTGTGTGCTTGTGATTCAAAAGAGAGAGGGAGAGGTGGAGAAAGAAAGAATCTCACTTCACCCTGAAGGTCAAGTTTGCGCTGATGAGCTGCGGTTGGGTCCATTAGAAAGTCTTCAAATTTCATGATTTTTGGGATGGAGAGAAACATATAGAAGAAGATAGCAGAAAGTTGAAGAGGGTTGTATTCAAGATGCGAGAAAGAGAGAGGGTGTGATCGTGGGTGGCATTAAGGATGAAATGGGAAGAAGAAATGGGGGAAGAGTTGACTAAAGATTTGAGCTTTAAAGGGAAATTTGAAAGGAAATGAGAAATGGACGGTTGAGATTAGTAGAGGCATGGGAATTCTCATGAGATTCTTGATGGTGTTCTTGGAAGAAATAAGAATGTGGGTTTCATTAATATGAGAGGTGTGGGAGGTGAGGAAGGTGAATTAAATGAATGAATACAGACACAACACTAAGTTTTCTGTTCTAAAAAATTTGACAGAACAACTGAGGAAGAAGAAAAAAAAAACGCCGTCTGTGGGGATCGAACCCACGACCACGTGGTTAAAAGCCACGCGCTCTACCACTGAGCTAAGACGGCTTTGTTGCTAAAATACAGATAATAATATATATACTAAATTTTTAGAGGGTCCTCTATAATTTTTTAGTTTGATATATATTCAATTTATTTATTTAATTTTATGCCTTTTTTTTTTGTTTTTTTATTTATCTTTTACGAAAAATAAAAAAATAAAAAATTTAAGTCAAATTTTAAATATTAAAAAATTAGTTTTATTTTATATTTTAAATTTGTAAGTACAATAATTTTTTTAAATGAATAATGTTCCAGTCAAATTTAATAAAGTATAATATTCCATTTTCATTTTTGTTGTCGTTGATCTAAAATGAGAAGATAATAAACATCACTCTTTAATTTATATTCTTTTCTTATGTTATCTTAAATACTCATATACATGTGAAGTAAAATTATAAAATGCTAAATATATATTTTAATTTTAAGATTATTTTATTTATTTATTTATTTTTGGTAATTCTATTAGTTCTTGATTCTTTCAAGTTTTTAATTTTAACCATTGATATTTCTTTTTTTATCGAATTTAATTCTTAATATTACAAAAGCTTAAAGTAGAATTTATGACCCAAAATTACTTTTAAAATTTAGCCTGAAAAGATTTAAAATTTTAATTTATTATTTAGAAATATAAAATTGTGGGAGCTATGTCCATCACTCATTTCTACACAATAGATACATGCAATATCTCCTCTTTAATCGTATTGGGATAGATAAGCAACTATTCCTCTTGTGGATGTCCGTGAACAAAATATGTATAACGTGTATTACATTATTATGATTTTTGTATATGTGCATTATCAAAAACCAATAAGCAGTTGTATATATGAATAAACTATCCATTTAAATAACTTGATTTCAATTGGAATCGTTAAAGTAACTACAATACAAATAAATAAAAGAGCAGTGAGATCATACCCATAACATTTAACCATAAATAAATAGGCGTTATAGTAAATATTATTTCATGTACAAGAAAATTGTTACTCTAACGTTGTATATGGGAGTCACGAACCCATGACGACATGGTTAGAGCGATATGCTTTATAACTGAGTATAATGGGGTCAATGTTATAATATAAAAAATCAAATTAGACAATTATTTAAAAAGATAGCCTTTATTTTATGTTAAGTCATAGGAGTTTGACATTTAGAATCTGAATAACATACCAAAAGAGGTAGAAATTCAAATTGGTATAAAGCAACAAGTTTGCATACATTTCCCCAATGGGTTTGAAGAAGCCAAGCCACTTAGTTTTCCCATGGGTTACATCCTCCACATCCCCCGCCGCCCTGTTTCACCATTAAATCAAACCAAATAAGCTTAACTTTATACACAAATGTTCATGTCAAACACTAAACACGCTCCATTACCTGCAGCTTGAAGGACACTCCAACTTCAATTTCTCCCTTGAAGTGGATTTTGTGTGCTAAGACATGGTACATTCTAGGCGGCATCTCCGACTTTCCTTTTCTAACTCCTTCCGCTAATAAATTCTTGACATCTATTCTGCAACCATCATTCACTTCTATCTTTCGTAAACATTGAACGTGGTGGTGATAGTAATAGAAGTAATAGTAGTAGTTATGTAAGAGAAGATCAATGGTCTTACTTGACATCGCCAATGTAATCATCACCATCTATAGCGTCATGGTCCATGACCTTGAATAAGATATGGAAGTCACCACCGCTCCCAGGGTACTCGGCTAGGAATTTAAATTTCTCATCCCATAATGGATTTGGTCCTGCATCTGCGCCATTGAAAATCATACAATCAAGAATGATATTAATTTATAAAAACTTTGAGGTTGGAAAGAAGAAGAGAGACTAACTTTTAGCAACTTTGCTCATGCGTTCTTGGCCCTTGAAGTTGATCTCAGCATAAGGGTCAATTGGTTCTGCGAAATGGGGGAGAAAATGAATAGGTTAAGGAGTAAGTAAGAGCATAGGCGCCATGAGAGCAACAGAAACCGCAGATTGGAGCTTACTATTAAGAGGGTCGTGGGCTTGAAGTCCTTTACCACTAATCAAATGGACCTCCATCATTCCCATCCCCATTGCTTTGCCTCTGTCTGTCAACCTTGAAGATGAAGTTGAAGGAATACAAAGGTGCAGTGGGTTTAAATATATGTATATATATATATATATATATATTATTGCATGCATTTAAAAGGATAATACCAGATCAAATTTAACAAAGTATAATATTCGATTCTCTCTTAAAATACAGAAGAAAAAATATCACTTTAATTGTTATTCTTTTTTAGTATTATCCTAAACGAGTGTATTAATTTTAAATTATTAAATGTATGTTTTAGTCCTAATATCATATTCCTTTTTTTTAATCCTAAATATTTGCAAAGTTATGCGTATAATTTAGAAGATGATTGTATGTCAATTATTATTAATAAATTAGGATCACTTTAATATTTTTAATTAATTTTAAGTTTTGATATGTATATATATTTTGATTTTATTTTTGTTTTAGAATCTGGTTCTTCCAATCACACAGTGTCAACTGTGATTCATAAAAGATGAATTCACCAAGAATTTACAGACTGAAAATTACTTGTGACAAAAAAACTTGACCTACTGATAATGTTATAAAAAAATCATTTAAAAAAAAAGTCATAAAATTAAAAGAATATATTCAGTCAAATATAAAATTTAAATATTCATACCCATCTCATGAGACACGATATAATAATGAATTAATTTCATTTTGATTTTTGTAAAAAAAAACTAACAGTTTTATTGAGGCCAATTAGAAAAAGATTACAAGATATTTAGAAAAAATAATAGTTTCTTGAAGATTATTTTCTTTAAATGCCATTAAATTTTATCTTAATTTATTTATAAAATAGGTAGACAATAAGTTCATATAATCATTGGGCTTGACCACACTAAATTATGGATGATTTCTTAACAATCATATATTCAAGAGCTACAGAGTCGTATGTCCCCATTACCTTAGTAGAAACATAGCTTGTTAGAAATTACGAACTCCAAAATAATATGATGTAATTCTTACTTATAAATTCATAATTATTTTAGACAAAACGCCGTCTGTGGGGATCGAACCCACGACCACGTGGTTAAAAGCCACGCGCTCTACCACTGAGCTAAGACGGCCTTGACGTGGAACTAGAATTATTATAAATATAAATATTATTAAGTAGATCTATATGGGAGTTGAGGGATGTTTTTGATGACCCAACCCTATCTTTTCACGCTAGGTTGTTAAAATGGAAAAAGTAGTTTTAAAAAATTTTTTTTATTTACCCATCATTTATAATTATTTATATACAATCTAGATAAAATATATTAAAAATTTACAAACAAATACAAATCAATCTATCATTATTAAAAAAAAAAAATAAATTTAATAAAAAACAACAAGCGAAAAGTGTAACATGTTAACTTAGTACAATATTGTCATAAAATTAAAAACAACCAAGATCGACGGTTAAAGTAAGAAAAATTTAAGGATATATTACAAAATAAAAAATATAATAAAAATAATTAGTTTAAAAATACTGTATATAACAAAAATAAAAAATATTAAGTTATAGAGCCCTAATGATTTAGAATATATATATAAAAAATATGATTTAATAATGTTGCTAACAATTAGGTAATAAATACATTAAAATATTAAAATTTAGAATTATGAGTTTTATAATCAAACCTATAAATTTATTCAAACTCATTTTAAGTGTTCACTGGTAATAGAAATCTTAAAATAATTAAGAATTTTTTCATTCAGAAAATACTATAACATATCGAAATATTTTGGGCTACGGGTAAAAATGATAAGATGGAGAGTAAAAAAAAATTCATTTTATAACTAGCAAGATAGAAGACAACTTACTTTAAAATTATTTAAATATATAAACATTGAACATTATAGGCATTTGTTTCAAAATAATCAAAATAACCTAAATGGATGTATAAATAGTAATTAATAAACTTGATTGTTTATTATTTTATTATTTATATCTTAAACATTACATCATAATTAATAAATCTGTTACCACTATATCTTAAATTATAAAGTAAAGGATTGTTTATTAGTTTATTATTTTTATCATAAACCATCTTTTTTAATATATATATATGTCATCTTTTTTCCACTTGATATTTCTAACATGAAGGATTTTGCTCTGGCTGCTAGCACGAAAGATGACTCAACATTATGACATCTCAGATATGGACATCTTCATATGAACGGGCCTGAAAATACTCAGGAATAAAGGTATGGTTTTCGGATTACCAAGAATTGATTCAACTAATTTATGTGAATGATACATTTATGGCAAGCAGACTATGAAGTTCTTTCCTATTGGAAAAGCTAGAAGAACTCCACCTTGTCTAGAACTAATTCATGCTGATTTATGTGAGCCAATGGAAACGAAGTCCTTTGGGAGTATATATTTTTTACTATTCATTGATGATTATAGTCGCATGAACTAGGTTTACTTCCTACAACATAAGTCAGAAACTTTTCAGAAGTTATAGATTTTTAAAGCTATGGTAGAGAACCAAAGTGGTTGTCACATTAAAGTTCTTCGAACAGACAGAGGTGACGAGTTCATATCTAAAGAGTTCAATCTGTTTTGTGAAAAAGAGGGCATCCAAAGGGAATTAACAGCTTCCTACACTCCGGAACAAAATGGAATTGTTGAACGAAAAAATCGAACTATTGTGGAGATGGTAAGAAGTATGTTACAAGCAAGGAGACTTCCAAATCAATTTTGGGCAGAACCCGGAGCAACATCTGTTTATCTATTAAACATCTCACTAACAAAGGCGGTTATGAATCGAACTCCTTATGAAGCATGACATGGAAAGAAACCATCTGTAAGTCATTTACGAATCTTTGGTTGTGTTGCTTATGCTTTGAAACATCCTCAAATTCGTAAAAAGCAGCAGCAAAAGATTACAGTTGAAGTTTGTCCAAATGAAGAGACAAGGGTCAACTCCAGTGCATCTCCTAGTGCCTCCACTGCAACGCAAAGTGTGTCAAATTCATTATCTTCAGCATCACTGAACAACAATTCTTCTCTTGAAGAACTTTCAGATGAGACACCTCCAAGGAAGTATAAATCTTTAGCTGACATATATGCATCATGTCAATTTGCTCTTATTGTTTCAGACTTATGAATTATGAAGAAGCAACTGAAAAAGAAGACGGGAAGAAAGTCATGGCAGTAGAGATGCAGTCCGTTAAGAAAGATGGAACATGGGATATGGTTGACCTACCAAACGAAAAGTTTTATGGAGATTTACAAGAAGAGGTTTATGTAACACCGCCAGAGGGGTTCATAAAAGAAGACAAAGAAACAAAGGTATACAAGCTAAGACAGACATTGTACGGGTTAAAGCAGACATATTTACGAAGGCCTTGTCAAAAGAAAAGTTCTGTACTTGACATCTGCAACTTTTAATCAAGACAGAGTATTGAGATATGATTCAAAGTATTCAAAAAGATATGATTTAGAGTAGTTGAGACATGATTAAAATATTCAAACTACCAAGATTTTAGAAGATTGTTGGTAGATTTGAATTTTTCTAGATTTCGATGATTTACTATTTCTGGTCCAGTGTATAAGCTATAAACACAGTGGACCCCTATTAACATTAAGTTAGTAGACAATAATAAAGCACTGCAGCATTCATCTATTCTATCTATTCTTATCTCTTTCACTATCTTCTTTCTAACCAGACTAAACTATAGCAACTTTGCTCGTGCGTTATTTAGATGACCCGCCACTGCTACTGTCGCACACGCAGCTCCAAGACAAAGGTGTCTGGCTGCCTTCTACTAACTTTTTAATTTAGATTTAAAATTTTATCAAATAAATATATTCTTTTTTTATAATACATGCATTTAAAAGGAGAATACCCGATCAAATTTAATAAAGTATAATATTTGATTCTCTCTTAAATAGAAAAGAAAAAATGTGACTTTGATTGTTATTCTTTTTTAGTATTATCTTAGACATGTGTATTAATTTTAATTATTAAATGTATATTTTAATTCTAATTTCATTTTTTAAAAATCATAAATATTTGCAATTTATGCCTACATGATGTATGTCAATTATTATTAAATTAGGATCACTTTAATATTTTTAATTTATTTTAAGTTTGGATGTTTGAATATATTTTGATTTTATTTTTATATGTTTGTTTTTCTTTTAGAATCTGATTCTTCTTGCACAAAATGTCAAAAGTCATGACTTGACCAAGAATTTTTTACTGAAAATTACTTGTGACAATAAAATTTGACCTATATCAAATACAAACCATGTTTTCCATTTAAAAAATTCATAGAATTAAAAGAATATATTTAGTCAAATATAAAATTTAAATATTCATATCGATCATGTTAAGGATAGTTGACCGTTCATTATAAGGCAAATATCTAGATATTTGCCTTACATTACGGGTTACCATATTTTCCCCTTTACTAAATGCAAATATATTGTATTCATTTATTATTCTTTCCTTTTATCGCTATTTTCTTATTATTTGTAATTTACCTTATTTCTGTATTGTATTCTGTAAATGATTATAAATAAGAGAACTCTCACCACCATTTGGATGTGGTGGATTAATCAAACATTCACATGGTATCAGAGCCCTCTCGGTTTAACAACCCCGATCCTTTTTTTCAATGGCTTTTGAATCCTTTAATCTTCTTCTCCAAATACAGTGGACCCCTCCGAGCAGATCAGATGCATTTTAAATATGTTCTCAAAGGAAGTGGATTTTAGATTGTGATGTCCCACATTAATTGGGGAGTAGAACAAACCACTATTTATAAGAGTGTGAAAACCTTCCCCTACATACTTGTTTTAAAGTCTTGAGGGGAAGCCTGGAAGAGAAAATTCAAAGTGGACAATATCTGCTAACAATGGATCTGGGACGTTACACGAATAGAAACCTAGATTGTTAAAAATCAAGACCTCCACAATGATATGATATTGTCCACTTTGACCATAAGCTCCCATGTTTTTGCTTTTGGTTTCTCTAATGAACATGTATTTCTTACTTATGAACTTTATATCAATGAAGATGTATTTCTTATCAACTCATGATCATTCCCTAAATTAATCAACGTGAGACTCACTCCCAACAATCTTGAATTACAATAAAATAAAATAAAAAATGAAACTTTATTAAGTTTAATGGTGATATCTCGGATTTTCATTGTGTGTCAAACACAAACGTATAACTGAAAAATGAAACTTTATTAAGTTTAATGGTCTATACATAATTATATACAATAGACTATATATGATTAAGAGTAATTAGAATTTTGGTCACTAAAAAACCACGGAACTTCTATTCAAATAAATAAAAAATGTAATTGAAACTTCGTTGGTGAGAATCATACTCATAACATTTAGCAGATTATTACTCGTAATGTCGTATATGGGATTTATGAACCCATAACTATATGGTTATTAAAAACATAGTCGTGTCTTGTCGGATGGATTGAGGTTGGTAAGATTTATTAGACAATTATTAAAAACATAGCCTTTTACTTTATTTATGTTAATTCATAGTTTAGAATTTGAATAACATACCAAAAGAGGTAGAAACTCAAATTAGTAACACCATACATCTGGGGAATGGGTTTGAAGAAGGCAAGCCACGTAGTCTTGGCGCTTTGCTTCCATCCTCCTCCCACTTATTCTTCCTTAATTACCCCTATTTCACCATTAAATCAAACCAAATAAGCTTAACTTTATACACAAATGTTCATGTCAAACACTAAACACGCTCCATTACCTGCCGCTGGAAGAACACTCCGACTTCAATTTCTCCCTTGAAGTAAATTTTGTGTGCTAAAACCTGGTACATTCTGGGCGGTAACTCCGACCATCCTTTTCTAACTCCTTCCGCTAATAAATTCTGGACATCTATTCTACAATAGTCATTTAGTTCTATCTTTCGTAAACTGTGAATGTGGTGGTGATAGTAATAGAAGTAATAGTAGTAGTTATGTAAGAGAAGATCAATGGTCTTACTTGACATCGCCAATGTAATCATCACCATCTATAGCGTCATGGTCCATGACCTTGAATAAGATATGGAAGTCACCACCGCTCCCAGGGTACTCTACTAGGAATTTAAATTTCTCATTCCATATTGGATCAGGTCCTGCATCTGCGCCATTTAAAATCACACAATCAAGAATGATATTAATTTATAAAACTTTTGAGGTGGGAAAGAAGAAGAGAGACTAACTTTTAGCAACTTTGCTCATGCGTTCTTGGCCCTTGAAGTTGATCTCAGCATAAGGGTCAATTGGTTCTGCGAAATGGGGGAGAAAATGAATAGGTTAAGGAGTAAGTAAGAGCATAGGCGCCATGAGAGCAACAGAAACCGCAGATTGGAGCTTACTATTAAGAGGGTCGTGGGCTTGAAGTCCTTTACCACTAATCAAATGGACCTCCATCATTCCCATCCCCATTGCTTTGCCTCTGTCTGTCAACCTTGAAGATGAAGTTGAAGGAATACAACGGTGCAGTGGGTTTAAATATATGTATATATATATATATATATATATTATTACATGCATTTAAAAGGATAATACCAGATCAAATTTAATAAAGTATAATATTCGATTCTCTCTTAAAATAAAAAAGAAAAAATATCACTTTAATTGTTATTCTTCTTTAGTATTATCTTAAACATGCGTGTGAATTTTTTAAATTATTAAATGTATGTTTTAACTCTAATATCATTTTACGCCTATGACTAATGATGTATATGACTAATGATGTATGTCAATTGTTATTAAATTATGATCACTTTAAAATTTTTAATTAATTTTAAGTTTTGATGTTCGTATATATTTTGATTTTATTTTTTATTTAAAATCGGGTTCTTCCAACCTCACAGTGTCAAAATCATTCATAAAACATGACTTGACCAGGAATTTATGACTTGATAATTACTTGTGACAACAAAATTTAACCTATATCAACTATACTATTGACAATGTTATAAAAAAAACTGTTTGAAAAATTCATTGAATTAAAAGAATATATTCAGTCAAATATAAATTTTAAATATTCGTACGTATCAAAGTAAGCAGCAATGGGATAGGATATTAGATATAATAATGAATTAATTTCATTTTTACAACATATTTAGAAAAATCATAATACACTTCTTGCATGAACTTGCTAGGGATTGAACACTATTTACTTTAAAGGCTACCCTTTATCATCTTTTAGATTTTATCTTCTAAATATCTACACAATAAGCACATATAACTATTGGGTTTGGATTTTTAACCATCACGTCACCACCATCTCTCATAGGGCGTTATAACTATTGGGTTTGGATTTTTAACTATCACGTCACCACCAGCTCTCATAGGGCGTTAAAAATCAAACTTCCACAATGACATAGACCATAAGCTCTCGTACTTTTACTTTTGGTTTTCCAAGTAATATATATTCCTTACTTATAAGTCTCGTATCAATAGATATGTTTTCCTTATAAACTCAAGATCATTCCCTAAATTAACTAATATGGAACTCGCTCTCAAAAATCTTGAATTACAATTAAAAAAACGAGTGAAATCTGTAACTGAGGCAACATGATTTCTATAAAAAGGTTAGTTGAGAAAGAGGTAGATCATTTATTTAACGTAAAAGAAAATGAAAATTGATATCGAAAATGCAAGATCGCCGTCTGTGGGGATCGAACCCACGACCACGTGGTTATAAGCCACGCGCTCTACCACTGAGCTAAGACGGCCTTGATGTTGTAGATCAAACATAATTATATATTTTCTAATAGTAATAAAGCTTAAATTATAGAGTATTCTTGTATTTTGAATATGTTGTTTTGGGAACAATAGATTATGGTTTATTACATTAATATTTAATTGAATGAATTTAAGAAAGGCCACATCAACATAAATATGAGTTGAGTAAAGACTAAAATCCATTTCTCACACGTCTCAAATACTAAAAGAATTCCAATTCCTTCGTTTTTTATTTATTTATTTATTAAATTTAGTCAAACTAAACCTTTTTATTTATTATTTTAAGACAAACATATTTAAAAACAAATAATATAGATTTTTTTTTATGCTTGAAAATTAAGTCCATGAATTTCTTCGTTATCTACATTTTATAAAAATAATATATATATAATTTGGTTAAAATAATAGTTTTTATTTATTTTTAAATAATTTGGTTAAGGATTCCCATGTTTCAATGAGATTAAAAAGAATTACATCATAGTAAATATATTAATATAGTTTTAAGATAAAAACAAGAAATCAAATAAATCAAATTTTATTTGGTTCCTAGTTGTTGCTATATTTACTAAAATTGAATTGAATATAACACGAACCTTTATTTATTGAAATTCTCTATAAATAAATAAAACTAACGTAATTTCAATTGTGGTAATAAAGTAATTTTGTCACTAAAGATATCCGTGTACCAATGTTTTATATAAATAAATAAATAAAAATGAGGTTGATGTCGTGGTGAGGATCAAACTCACTAACATTTGATTGAGTATACAAGAGAAATATTATTTTACATAAGATCGGCGAATCTAGAACCACATAACCACATAATTAATGTCATGTATTTTACCATTGAATTAAGACGGGTTGATATTATATTATAATATCTTAAAATTTTAATAAATCAAAATATTAAATACTTATCTTCTTATTTTACTTAGTTTATACTATTTTGATTACATTTTATTATAAAAAAAAAACAAAGTACAATTTGGTTAGAGCAGCAAGCTTCCATACATTTCCCCAAGGGATTTGGTGAAGGCAAGCCACCTAGTTTTCAGTTTGGTTCAGATTTTGAGCGGTTTTTTATCAATGCCCTTCAAGGGTGAAGGTCACTCCAACTTTAATTTCTCCATTGTACTTGAGGTTGGCTCCTACGACGCTGTACTTTTGAGGCCACATCTCCGACCTCCCATTTTCAACTCCGAAAGCTAATAAATCCTTGATATATATGCTGCCACAGTCATTTAGTTCTATCTTTCGTAAATCAGATCATCCTATTGGAATGTGGTGGTGATAGTAATAGCAATAATAATAATAATACGAGTGTTCTTATTATATAAGGGTCTTACGTGGCTTGACCAATGAAATCATCGGCCGATAAAGTGTCTTTGTCCATGACCTTGAGGATGATCTTGTAGTCACCACCGCTCCCAGGGTACTCTGCTTGGAATTTAAACTTCTCATTCCATACTGGGCTTTCACCTGCATCTACGCCATTTAAATTCACCCAAATATGCTTCGTTTTAACCATAATGTGGTGTTTTGAGGGATTATGAGGCCAACAAATTCTCCATAGAGAAACTGTCATAATTGATGAGCTTGAAAAAGATAAAAGAAAAAGAAAAAGAAGAGGCTAACTTTTAGCAACACTGCTCTTTTGTTCTTGGCCCTTATACTGAATCAGAACATAAGGGTCGATTCTACCTACGAAATGAGAGGAAGATGATTAGCTTAATAGCATAATCAAATTAGCTTAATCACAAAGTAAATCAAATGTAGAAAGAATTTGAAGAATGACAGGTAAGATTATTATTACCCAGGATATCTTTGCCTCGAAATCCTTTTCCATTTACCAAATTGACCTCCAATATTCCAATCGCCATAGCTTTGTTTCTCTGGGTCAAGCTTGGAGGATTTTGAAGCTGCGGTGGGGTTATATAGATGAGAACCCGCTGCCGAGTCGTCAACATCGATGACTCAACCAACCTCGCAGACGTGGGCCCACATCAAAGCTGCCCAACATGCCCCATTCTTTTCATTTCTTTTACTTCAAATGAGAAGGGAAGGAATGCGTGGGGGCTTGGAATATTATTATTATTATTATTATTATTATTACTACTTATGATAAAAGCCTCCGAATATATTAAAATTTTACCTGTCTTCTAATAAATATTATATACAAATTTATTTATTTATTTTTGGTAATATATATATATATATATATATTTTATGTATTTAAAAGGATAATGTTCCAATCAAATTTAATAAAAGTATATTATTCGATTCTTGATTTAAAATGAAAATGACAAATATTATTGTTTAATTTTTATTCTTTTTTAATATTATCTCAAATGAAATATATAATTCTTTTTTAGCTTCTTATTAAAAAATGATAATATTTTATCCAAAAATTAAAAGAATACATTCAACAAATATAAAGTTGAGATATTTGTTTTGTACGAGTCAAAGTAAGCAGGCGTGTAATATGATATATAGGGAATTTATTTCATTTTGATTCTTGAGAGAGCTGCAAACACAATCTCGTTGTAAAGTTCTCTACATCTCTCGTTTTTTATAATCAAATCTGCCCCAATAGAAGGATATTTGCAAAAATAAATGAGAAATTTCACTAGGTGGAGGAGATGGGGACGGAACAGGCTTCTCCATCTCCGCTCCGCCAGGTAGACATGGTAAACTTTGATACATGCCCAATTTTTCTGCTACTCAACTCTAAAAAACACTATATCTTTTCAATTTTGTTAAACCAAATGTTTGAAATAAGCGTTTTAAAAGCTTATAATGCCTCATCTTAGTGGAATCAAATCTTATTCTAATCAAGCCAGAACAGAAAAACACAAAAGGGATGGATGGGGAACTGATTCTGGGGACAATTGAGCAAAAGGAAACTGTACAGTGTTTCAGTACACAAGGAGTTGGTCATCCAAATACCATCTTTACCTTTCGGGTTCGGTCCAAATGTTAGCCGGTTCACCAGACGTTCTTTCGTCTCGGTTTCTATAGATTTAGTATTGAAGCAGATGGTCTAGGATAAGAAACAGCTTTGTTATTTGTGGTGTCACTGCCTTGACTGGATTTGTCTACGGGTTCGCTTATAGGGCCCCCCTTTGCTCCACTTGTTTCACTGGAATCCTGAAGTTGTTCCAATGCTTTCACCACTGAGTTCATGTTTGGTCTTAACTTGGGTTCGGTTGATATGCATTGAATGGCAAGTTTAGCTGCTTTCAGTGCTCCTGCAGTAGAATATTGGCCTTCGATGCGTGTATCCACCATTTGGAGAACTCTTCTTTTGCTGGTGAGGTAAGGTTTGGCCCATTCCACAAGACTGTGTTCTCCCGATGGTCGGTTTTTGTCTATAGCTCGTCTCCCTGATAAGATTTCGAGAAGAACAACTCCAAAACTATACACGTCGCTCTTGGCAGTCAGATGACCTTCAAAACAAGAGAATGAATCCAGGCTTGTAAATTTGATAACTAGTAGTAGTCAACTCATAGTCACACATCATCATGTTTTTTAACATAACAGCACAAGTAGATCGGCTTGTTGTAACAGCCCAAGGCCATTGCTATTAGATATTGTCCGTTTTGGCCTGTTACGTATCACTGTCAGTCTCACGATTTTAAAATACTAGGGAGAGGTCTCCACAACCTTATAAGGAATGTTTCATTCCCCTCCAACCGATGTGGGATCTCACAATCCATCCCCTTGGGGTCCTAACGTCCTCGCTAGCACATCGTCTAGTGTCTGGCTCTGATACCATTTGTAATAGCCCAAGGCCACCGCTAACAGATATTGTCCGCTCTGGTCCATTACGTATCGCAGTCAGCCTCACGATAATAAAACGCATCTACTAGGAAAAGGTTTCCACCTTTTCCTACATTTTTATAAGGAATGTTTTGTTCTCCTCTCAATCTCACACTTTTCGTAAAAAATTGAAATTTGCACACTCAAAAGACTGATTTTGAACAAACAAGGCAAAATGAAAGGTACCCGTGATCATATATTCAGGAGCTGCATAGCCATATGTTCCCATTACCCGAGTAGAAACATAGCTTCTATCACCAGTAGGCCCATCCTTGGCTAATCCAAAATCAGAGAGTTTTGCATTATAGTCCTGTCATTTCAAAGTTCATGAGATCAAATACAAATATTTCAGAAACATAGTTTTGAAAAGGTCGAATCGTTTCAGATACCGAATCGAGCAGGATATTCGAGCTTTTGAAGTCCCGATATATTACTTTCGCTTCCTCACTGTGTAGAAAAGCTAGACCTTTAGCAGCACCAAGGGCAACTTTCAATCGGAGGCTCCATGATAGAGGCTGAAAGTGAGCACTCCCTGATGCCCCAAAGAGAGAAAATGAGAATCTAAGTAAACAAGTAGCTATACAAGTAGAATAAGTGAATAGCTTACTCCTAAATAGATGATTTTCTAAGCTGCCCCGAGGCATAAATTCATAAACAAGAAGTCGATGTTCATCCTCTAAGCAAAATCCAATCAATCTCACAAGATTAGGATGATGCAGCTGTCCTAGGTAGTCAATTTCTGTCTGTAAATTCAGACATCCACAAATCAATCCTACATTACAGATGATTCAAGTATAGACCAAAAGCTATAATTTGGTTAGCAGATCAAGTGAACTAACCAGCCATTCTCTGTGACCCTGAAAGCCTTCCTGGTTGAGCCTTTTTACAGCAATGACCAACCCAGTTCCTGGCTTGGTAGCTGCAAAGGACTGCTCGTCAACCCACCCTTTAAAGACAGAACCAAACCCGCCCTCACCCAGGACACTGTCGGGGCGGAAGTTTCGGGTGGCAGTTTTAAGGTCATTGTAGGTGAAGTTTTTCAAGTTGGAGGACTGCAAGATCTCGCCCTCTGTTCGAGGAGTCCGAGGAGTGGAGACAGATGAGGACTTGCTGATTGAATTGCCCTTATCATTTCCATCTCTTGCAGACTTGAAGCTCAACCCTGTGCAGAAGCCATTGTTCAAAGCTCTAGTTAGATCTAAAAATGATGCCCTCATCAAAGAACACACAATCAACCCAATGCCCACTTTAGTTTTCCATCAGAGAGACATGAAAAGAGAAAAATCCAAATCCGAATCAAACCATTTCAGGAAGTAACCAAATCAAAAGCAGAGAGAACCCAGAAATAGAAAACAAAGAAGAGCAGAAATTGGAAACCCTAAGTGAAGTAAAAGAAGGAAAGAAAAGGATTCAAACCAATGTGAAGAGGGCTCTCGGCTTTAATCCTGGCACTAAGGCAGGACCCCATGAACAGTTAGCTCAAAAGAAGGCCTTCAACAGAGCGGCTGCAGAACAGGGAGAATGGGAATAGGGAAAAAGGGGGGATACAGAGAAAATGGTGAAATGGGGAGGTAGCGGTAGGCTAGCCCGTGAATGGGAAGTGGATTTGTCTTGCAAGTGTGAAAGGTAGAGGGGTTTCCATGACCAAGCTGTCAAGGAATCCCCAATTTGAATGAGTTGGACGAAAAAAGAAACAAATTCAGATGGGGAAAGGAGAGGAAGACAAAGTTTGGGGCTTTGAGGAGTGGAATTGAAGTAAAATTTGGGAGTATCCGCGTGGTTTAGCTTTGGGTTATGGGGAAATAGCTTTATTATTGGCTCCCATTAAGAAAGGGGGCAAGGGGGCTAAGCTTAAAGGGGTTGACCTGGCCTTGGCCTACACTCACTGACAGTGTCAATCAACAAGTGGGGAGGGAGTTGCAAGTTGGAAGAAGTAGTTCAAAATGGCATTAACTCCCTGAAACTGAGAGCTATTGGGTGAGTTTTGAGTTATCCGCTCGCCTCCTTTATCTCCCTAAGGATTTTAGTACGGTTTGTAAGGAACAATCTGCTCCTACAATCCTCAAAATGGCTAGTTGGGTGAGTTTGTAGCTATCAATACACCCAAAATTTAAGCACTAAACCCGATTATGCCCAAAAGAGTTGGCCCAAGAATTTGGCATAGGCACATTGAGGTAAGCCAAAAGTCGATTAGGGTTGATCAATAGGCATAAGTGGTCAACCCCTTAAAATCTATTTGCCAATTCGGTTCATCCTTTTGAGAGATTGACTTTGAACAATTTAGCCCCAATCCCTCAAGAGTCATCTTAGTTTGTTCATTCAAGCTGTAAAGTCAACCACGACTTTAACCAATCTCTCGAGAGTCAACTGAGAAACCTTAGAGCTAGACCGATCTTAAAAAATAAGGGAGAAAGCCAAAAGTTAACTACTAACCTTGTTTTGGCACTTGAGGGTCTTGGTGAGCTCGAAAATGAGGAATTGTGTAATTATTTCTTTATTATGAAGTGTTAGATAATCCAACCAGATTTCCATCGAATTTTAAGATACTTAAATATATACATATAAAGTACAAAGGCTCCTCACATTCTAAAGTACACAGCCAATACATATTTTTTAAGACCTAAGCTTTTTTATCAATTTTGATTCATAAATCTAATTTGTCAAATATATTTTTCAAATTCCAAGTTAGGATCTTTTAATTAATAATATTATTTTTAATTAGTCGAAAAAACAGTTACGCAAATTAAACTTTAATTTTAAATAACTATTTCAATTTTCACATGTGGTTGGGAACTTGTTACATTAATTTCCTAATAATCAATAATTTCAAAATAATAATAATAATAATAGATGAGACCCCGTTCAATCAATGCATGATATTAATTAATTATTGAGTGAATGAACTAATATGCGCAATTGTCAATTTTACCCTCCTAAAATAAAACGCTTCCAAAAGTGCGGCCAGTCCCTTAAAGACGAGAATTGATTATTCAGAATAATTAATTTTTATTTTTAAATATCATAAAACATGACTAATTGCTATTCGTTTTTTATATATATAAAAATTCAGCCGATAACATTGACCTGTTGACCTATTACCTGTCATGTGGGTTACAGCAGATAGTTTGTTCCAAATAAATAAATAATATACATAAGAAGACAGATTTGTTTTTTTTTTTTTAATTCAATTAAATTTCAGTTTATAGCTTCCTAATAATCAAGATTAAATTAATCAGGAAGGGCTCCAGTAATATCTTTTGGCTAAACATTACTTTACCTGCACGTGTTTCAATATATGAACTTAATAGTATGAACACAAGAAAAATACTATAAATTTGATTATATTCTTTAATTAGGCATAATTTGTATTATTTTAGTATAGTATTAGTAGGTAAGTAGTTTTAATTTTTCCTTTAATAGTCTGACATTTCCAAAAGCGTTACATAATATTTTAGCTGACCATTGGTTGACTTTTAATATCTAAATAATAATGTTTTTTATTTTTTATTTTTTATTTTTGTTTAGTCAATTGTGGAAAATTGAACTCCCAACAGTATTTAGTTTGGTCATTTATGAATCTTTGACTTCATCAAGACACGATATTTGAGAAATTATATGATGTTATTTGAAAATGAAGATTATGACTTTTAAAAAAATCTTGAAATTAGATCATAATCCAAATATATGAAGACTTGGGTTTCATTATTATTATTATTTTTGTTTTATGATGCTTCCGACATTCCTCTAGAATATGGTTACGTTACCTACCTCTTCCTTTACAGACCAATAAATATCATTTTAGCATGTTTTGTTTTAGCATACATGTGAGTGAAGACAAAGTATGCTGAATTGACATATGTTAGTCTGCGAGGATAATTTTCATTCTTAGAAGTGAGAAGTGGCTAATGTAACCATGTCGTAAGAGAACGCCGAGGAAGCATGGAAAAAATGAAAGCTTCAAAAGTAGCATGGAAAAAAGGTAGCAGATATCCATAAATGGAATAAACACACATTTCATCCAGATTTACATGCAATATTTCACATGTTGAACCAAACAAAGAAATGATCATTAATCAAACTAAACAAAAACCAAAAAATGCAGAGAATAATGATGTTGTCTCTGCATTTTCATGACGGTGAACGATGATCCTACTCCTTTGGCACCTCCATCGCTCATTCCAAGTCCTGAAGTTCCTCCAAATCCGTCACTACTTCATACATTGAAGGCCTGTGTTTGGGGTCTTCCCACAGGCATTTAAACGCAAGTTTAGCTACTCTAAGTGCCTTCTTTACCTCACACTGCCCCTCTATTCTACCGTCCATAATCCTCAAAACTCGTCTGTGGTTAACACAAGGCCTTGCCCAATCTACCAAGTTTTGTTCTTTTGGAGGCTTCGTCGAGTCCAACGCTCGTCTACCGCATAAAATCTCAAGAAGAACAGCTCCAAAACTATATACGTCGCTCTTCGGCATCAGATGACCTAATATTCCAAAACCAAACTCAAAGTTTAGAAAACTATACCAAAATATAACTGAAAGTTCGAAAATCTATTAAATACCTGTGGACATGTATTCTGGTGCTGCATAGCCATAGGTACCCATGCATCGTGTCGAAACGTGGCTTTGGTTGCCTATCGGTCCGTCCTTGGCCAATCCAAAGTCTGAGATTTTCGCGTCGTAGTTCTGTGGATTAAAGTGTTGTTAGAGAACAACAAAGATATTGATGTATTGTGTGTAGAATGTGTTGCATATATATATATATATATATGTTTATACCGCATCAAGCAAGATGTTTGAGGATTTGAAGTCACGATGGATGACTTTTTTGCTATGCAAATATGCCAAACCCCTAGCAGCATCAAGAGCAATTTTCATACGTAGCTTCCATGAAAGAGGTTGAGACCAAGATCCTCCTGAAAATTTTTAATTTTTCCAATTTTCCCATTTAGATTTCAAAACCTAAACTCAAAATCTAGAAGAATTTAGAAGCTAGAGGACTCACTCCCAAAAAGATGATTGTCCAAGCTGCCACGCGACATGAACTCATAAGCAAGAAGCTGATCGTCATTCTCCAAGCAATATCCGACAAGTTTCACAAGATTTGGATGATGCAATTGTCCCAAATAGTTGATTTCCGCCTATAATGAATTCCAACGACACTTACTAAAAAATCAAAACCATATCTAAGCTTTGTATTAATGAGATACTGACCAACCATTCACTGTGGCCTTGCATGCCATCTTGATTGTGTCTTTTGACAGCAATAGCTATGCCAGTGCCGGACTTGGTGGCGGTGAGCGAGTGGTCATCGATCCAGCCTTTAAACACACTCCCAAAACCTCCCTCTCCCACCATGCTCCTTTGACGGAAATTCCCAGTGGCCTTTTTCAGCTCATTAAAGCAAAACCTCTTCAGATTTGAGGACTGCAAAATCTCATCCTCCGTTCTTGGACTTGGATGAACCGACGCGGACGAACACGAACCGTTCGTTTCATTGCTTCCATTTTTCTGATAATCACTCGAATCCTTCCCTATATACACAAATCCCCAACAGCCAAATTACTCCATATTTCCCACACGGATCATCAAAATGATTCCTTTACAATGAAATTCACTCAAGTATTGAAATTTTTAAAGACCCTTTTGAGATTAGGCATTAATTTCATGAATTTCAACCAAAACACACAAAATCACAAAAAAAAAAAACAACAGCAAAGAACAAAAGAAGAACATACCATGATAAGGGCTTCCATTCTCCATGGCAAGACTAACACAAGATCCCATCTTGTTGGTTTGTTATGAAAGCTGTAGAGAAGAAAGTGAAGAGCTCATAAACCCAATAACTAAGGAGGAGAAATATATATAAGTCTGAGGGTGAGGCTCTGCAAAAGGGTAGAAACAAAACAGTGGGGAAAACGGGGTTGACTTGCTGAGTCGGCCGCCAGATCATACGTTATATTCCGGTGGGAAAGAAGGAGAAATAAGTTTAATGTGCAAAAAATCTGAGGCGTGTGTTCAAAATCCTACGCATACAAACCGCAATCCAAATGGCAATTACTCGGCACAATCATACGTCACCATGTAAGTTCGCAAAATCGCCACGTGGGTCGGTGACAAAAATTCCCTCCACCTAAGCTTCAATAATATAAAGTGGGCATTAAATTTATTAAAGCAATAGCTACTTTTGTATTTAAAAAATTAAATTTTATTTAGGTGGGTTCCATGAAAGTATGAGGAAGAAGAGCAGTATGAATAAGGTAATTTCGCTGTTTTTTTTATTTTTTATTTTTTTTTATTTTTGTAGCTTTCGGTGTAATCTAATACATAGGATATGCTTCATGATTTCATAATCGAATAAATTTTGTATGGGTGATATTACACCTAATTATCCGTGGACTTATAATATTATCCATTTTATTTTCATTATTTTCTCTCAATTTTTTTTATTTTTTTATTTTATTTTTGTGTGAAAGTGGAACTTATGATGGATGTCTAACTAAAGTGTAAATCCCATTTGGGATAATGCTTTCCCTTTTCTGATTTGCCAATCCCCATCCTTCCAACTTAGATTTTATCATTTTTTTTAATTCCCACAAAAAATTTTAAATTAATTTAGCCATACCAAAACTTTTTGAAAATTCCAAGAAAAAAACACTTTTTAAAGCCTAGATTTTAACCAAAAATACTCGAAATTCTAATTTTTATTCTAATTAAATATATTTTATTTAGTTAGGCACTTTTTGGATATTATTTCTCTATAATGATTCTAAAAATATATCATTGAAGTTGAAGTTGAATTATTTATGGCATGAAATATGTTATAATTATTATAATTATTAGGGGGAGAAAAGATGTGTCGGAAAGAGAGGAAGAAATTTTTGTCGAAGAAAATTAGTTTGAAAAAGTGCAGATATCTATACATTAATTTGGAAATTAATTAAAAATATCAACTCTTTTTTTAAGGAAAAAAAAAAACACTAATAAATAAAACTTCTTTCTTTTCCATTAGGGTTTAGGGTTTAGGGTTCTGTGATAGTTAATCAACTACTAGTTCGAAATGGTCATTAGACGAACAGCCCGTTCTAACTATCATAAGTCTCTCTGATTATTTGATTTTTTTTTGTTGTCGTCTTCTAACATTACCGACTTTTAAATATCGAATTTTTTGAAACCACTAAAGTTGTTAGAATAATGTTTTTATTTCTCTAACTACAATACAATTCATAAGCGACCGCCAGACCGTCATATCATCTTTTCTATATCAAAGGTCTTAAAGAACAATGATTTTATTACTCGTTTGCTTTTCGCTTCAAATTTTTGAGAAATGAGTGAGTTTACAACAATATTATCCTAAAAATTCATATGGTTGGATCCAATAGGGTCATCAAACATATTTGCATTGAATTCATGACTATAATTTTTTTTTATTTAATGTGATTAGGTCATAAACCACCATAGCCTAAGTTCCACTCTTAATTAACGTAGTTAGGCACATCAAGATTGACTTTAGTTTTATTTTCATAAATACATTTTGTTTTAAGCATTTCTTATAAAATCAAAAAACAGTATCTTTAGTTAACCCGTAGTCGTTGAAGTGATTATCAGAATAGAGATGCCATTAACGATGATTATGATTTTTTTTTTTTATTTATAAAATAATTAGAAAGATAGAGTTATTTGATATCTTTTCTTATTATTAATAATATCTCAGTTTTGAATGTTAAAAAAGGGTAAGTATGTGATAATCATCATTAATTTACACAAACTCTGTTACTTTTCATGTTTTTCAAACACATATTCATGAAGTCATACGAAAATTAAGTAAATTATGTGCAGATCGGATTTGGTAAAATCTTTTATTATTATAGATTAGGTTAGATAATCTTGGAACTTTTGAACAATCTTAATTCCACCTATAGCCAACTTTTCTAAATTTTATGGATAATATATTATTCAAAACCATAATTAAAAAAATATATATAATGTATTATGTCTAACATTTAGAATTTGGATTCGGCCCCTCCCACAGTATACAAAATAAAATTGAAAACACGCTTAATTTTGGAGTTTTTATGATTGAGACACGAAAGTGCATATTGTTGTTATGGATAGTATTTTTCAAAATTCTAAGTATTCTTAAGATTACTCTCATTCATGTATGTGGTCTCGATTCATTTATGTACCCCTTATTTTACTTGAACGTCACAAACCCACTGGCTTTCACCTTGGTTTTTTTTTTTTTTTTTTATATTAAACTTATCGTTTCATCTCTGGTCAGAGTTACACTAATTAATAATTAAATATTATATCCCCAAGTGAATCTGAATCCAGGCTCAGTTGGGCCCTTTGGAAACGCTGTGTATCTAAAAAGCCCAAGCCCACTCCATAATATTTGGAAACAAGGAGAGGAATATTTGTTTACGTCACCTGTGGGTGTGTTAATTTTAGTGAAAGCACAATCCTATAGGCTAACAGGCTACATTCAAACCCTTTCTAATTATTAGGTGGACAGGAGTTTACATCACGAACACAAAAAGAAGACACACTTTCCCATATTCTTGGGACGACAAACTGCTTTTTCCCATAACTCCATAATTCTAACTGCCAGCCTATCAAAATTCCACGTCAGCAATACTTTTGCTTTCCAAAATTATTTTTAGTTTAAAAATATTTTCATCCACAACCCACCAAATATTATAAAAAATGTTTTTTTTTTCTTTTTTAATCCATAAATTAGAAAGGCACATGGGGTACAAGCTTATTAGTTTTAGAAGGTCAGAAAAGGGAATTATTTTCTCCCTATTTACAAAATGAATTAAAATTAAAATGCTGACAACTAGACATAAATAAAATATCATGCAAATTCTTATTTCTTACATTTTTTTTTTCTTCTTGTGGGGTCAGATTCCTTATGTACCCATATATATATTAAGTTGGTGTGCAATAATTAGATTCCCGCATACAAAAAAAGGGGTTTAAATTAGTTTTTTTAAATAATATGACATAAAAACATTATTAATTACCTTTAAAAATTAGTATTAATGGGTAAAAATAAAATAAAATGAAATGGACTTAAGTGAAAAAGAAAACCCTGAAAAATATGGAAATGGCAGAGCCACAAATTAATATCGTTGTTTGGTCCTTTTATTGAAAAAGAAATGAACGGTGGTCCCAAATTTGAGGGGATAAAACACCACGTGTCACCGCTCCTGAATTGATTGATGACCTGTAGGCTTCAGCGGCTGCGCTCCTCCCTCGCCTTTCTCAATATTAAATTCATAAAAAGTTTATACGAATCATGTGCTTTGCGTGTTTATGTTATTTATTTTCTCAACTCTACTTTTTCTTAATTAGAAAATAAATTAATTAGAGGGGTAATAAATTAATTAGATTTATATCTAAGACCATTTAAAATTAATTAGAAAATAAAATTTTAAAATTTTATAAATTTTAGCTATGATTTAAATAAATTTTTATTAAAGGGTAATAATTCATATCTAGAATTTGGATTAAGTTGATGAAAACTATCCCCATAAAATAATAGGATTCATTTCGACATACTTTGTCTTCGCTCGTATGCATCTCATAAAAATTCCCACAAGATTACCTAATCAAGAATTGCTTCAAGCTATTCACGCTTGACTAATAACATAATTTTTACGATCAAGCCATTGGAAATAAAGATATACTTTATTAATATAGATAACGGGTCATACAAATCAAGCAATTTAATTAAATATGGTAAGAAAAAAAGGAAGGATTTTATGTAATTTGAATGTGACTTGGTCTCCTAGTGTTGATCCGTGCTGAATGACCATGTTGCCCTTAACCTTTGGTACAGATTAGGTGCCCAGGCTTTATTAAATGGAATATCCCATATTTTCTGCTTCTATTATATTATTATTTAATGCAGAAAAAAAAAATGTTTTTGTATTAATTGACTTCATAATTACTCAATAACACACCGTGGGAATTTCTTAATTCAAAATTGAAAAATTCAAACTACGGAAAAGCTTATTGGTCTTCATACATTTTAGTCAAATTTAATAGGGTATTAATTTTTAACTAAATAATTTATTTTAAATATTCACTTTTCAACCGAACATATATATAATTTAAATTAATTATGTGATTAAAATTTATTCTTTATATTTAATATTTTTATATAAAATAAAAAATACCTCAAATTTGAAAAATTATTCAGATATTCAAATAACTCAAAATTAGGATTTGGTGTAATTTTTTAAGACATGTTTGACATTAATTTTAGTCTTTTTTTGTCTATAAATTAACATTTTTTTTAACCAAAAAATGACAAAAACAAAAAAAAAAAATATCTAACTAGCCTAATTTTTTAATGTTCCTATTTTGTTTAACTGAAATTCAAGAATTAAAAAAAAAAAGAAAAAAAAAAGGAAGATTTAAACGTAAACTACCACAGACCACTGATTTTTATATCCGTAAGAATACAAAATCTAATTCAGTTTCACACTCCATTTAAAGAAGAAAAGAAAAGAAAAAAAAAACTGAAATTAATGAGTAGAATTTGCTTAATTTACTACATTAAGCAAATTAAGTAGGAAATTAATTCTCTTCTTATCCACTTTGCGATATTTCCGCGTAATCGAAGAGATTTACTTGGGCTTCAAGAATATCGTAGAATATTTTCGTGTTTTCCCTAGTTGTCCGCGCCTTTATATGCACCTTCTCCCCCTTTCTTTGTTCCTTCCGTCCATTATTCTCTTCATCCTTCTGGGTTTTGCACAGAAATTAATAAGAGGGGTTCATCTTTTTTCCTTTCCCCCTCTCTCGTTTTTCACCCATTACGACCCTATTTCAATTTATTTCTCCTTAATTCCAATACCCACAATTGAATTCTGCAAATTTTGAAAACGCCCAAATTTGCGTCGGTCCCTCGTCGAAGACGATGATTTTCGCTGATGGGGTTGGGAATTTGTTGTAATCGGACGGCTGCGGGAGGAAGGTGGAGAGGTATAGAGGCGAAACAGAAGGTCTTTTGGGCGTTTAAATGGACTGCCGGGTATGCGTTGCGGGTGGGGATTTATGGGTCAAGCTAAGCGGAATCGGGGGTATGGGTCAGATGGGTGGTTTTAGCCATGAAAGCGAGCATGATTTGGCTCTTATGGTCAGCGATTTCCTTGAAAATGGGAGCGGTGGGGCTGAGTCTCGGTGTAGCAGCGATAGCGATTCTGGTGTCTCTGATCTTGCTCATCTTGCCGACAAGATTCTGGTAATTTCTCTCTTCCAATTTGTTTATGGATGTAATTGTATGATTTATCTTTCCAGAAGTGTAATCCTACGTTTCTGACTTGTTGATTGATATGCCTGTTTTATTAATTTAATCTCCATGGATGCTAATTTTGAATGGTTGCGCTTTGTTTGCTTAGAAGGAAATGAGAATTACTTGATATGAAACATGAACAATTGTGAAGGCAAACCTTGAAGTTTCAAGTGAAATTAAAACCATTTTGGAGGTGTCTAGTTGGGTGTTGGCTCTGTTGTTAAATTCATTGGAAGCTCGTTTTGGCTGGAGTTTGATCTTTTTGCCCGCTGTCTGTTATTGCCAAGAGATGATTTATTTGTTCATGTCTATGAAGAACATGTTTTTTGAGACAAGATTGCTATTGTACGATGTCTAATGTTCATATAGCACTGTCCTGCATTGTTGTTATGGTCAAATCAAGCGGAAGATAAGATATTAATCAATTTGTTGTCTGTTTTTGCCAGTTCTATAAAAATCCAGTATCCCAATACGAAAGCGATTTACTTTCAGTGGTTCATTCACTGACCTTGTCGATGAACGAGAAGGCCCTGAACGTTAACAAGTCGGGTCCCTGCAATGCCAGTTGCTTCCGGTTTGCTTTAGTCAAGCTATTGAGGCTCTCTGGTTATGATGCTGCTGTGTGCACAACCAGATGGCAGGGCGCTGGCAAGGTTCCTGGAGGTATCCATCCATCCCCTCACAACCTTGTTCGTTTACTTTTAGCGCTAGAGAATTTTCTGCTTTTTTGGTAGTGCTTGAGGGTATAATTCTGGCACCTTTTCTTTATTTGTGCATAAGGGCTTTTTCTTTTACCATCCACAGGAGACTACGAGTACATCGATGTCGTTAACTACACCAGTGGAAGCTCAGAGCGACTGATAGTCGATATCGACTTCCGAAGCCACTTTGAAATAGCGAGGGCAGTCGAATCATACGATAGGATATTGGATTCGCTTCCTGTAATCTACGTTGGTTCGTTATCGAGACTTAAGCAGTTCCTTCAAATCATGGTTGAAGCTGGGAAGTCATCGCTTAAGCTAAACTCGATGCCACTCCCTCCATGGAGATCTCTTGCATACTTGCAAGCGAAATGGCAGTCACCATGCCAGAGAATGGTTCATCATCCAGAAGAACAGCAGCAGCAGTTGATGTTAAGCCACAAGCAGTGCATGGGACATTTGAAGAGACTTCAATCAGTACTCCAATCAGAAATCGAAATGGATCGGTTTCTGAGGCCGATGACCGGTGATAACATTAGGAAAATAAAGACCGAAAGGCGACGACACTTGAGATGTAGAAATGAGAGGGAGAAGTTTTGGATTTGATTTGATACACCAGCATCAGACAGAGGGAGGTACTACATAAGTTGTGATGGATGGGAATTCAATTTACAAACAACCAACCATGGAGGAACCACTGCTTGGTTTGGCTGTTTTTTCTAATATATATATATATATATATATATATATATATATCTATTTATACAATAGAATTAGAAAGAAATTTTTATTTCCTTTTACAATTTTCTCTCGGTGCCTGATGTTTTTGTGGGCGTTGGGAACTCTTCATTTTTATCTCATATGATTGTATTTTAATTTTTTATTTTTTATTTTTTATTTATCCATTATGCTCTCAAGTGGGAAATTTATGTTCTTAATTATTGACATTTATTATTATCCTTTTTTACTATTTCATTTGAATAAATACCCAGAATTATTGCGTGATTCGATTTTTAATTCCAATTTTTATCATGATATCAGTAAAAATCTTTTTTTATTTACTGAATAAAATATTTGATTTTGGAGGTAAGCAGAGTTTTTTTTTTCAGAGTAATTTAAAATTTTCAAAGGCTAAATTAATAAAAATTTCATAAACTTTAAAAAAGATTAAAAAAAAATACTCTTTGAAATTTAATAATTTACAAAGTTAAAAATATTATTGTACAAATTTTTTTTGTTATTATTAATATATAAAGGAAGATCATTTATTTACCCCTCTTTTTAAAAAAATTTCTTATTTATATATTAATGATAAGAGTATTTTTTAACTTTTAAAAAGTTTTTTAACTTTTAAATACTTTAAATTAAAAGTGGAAGAATATTTTTTTACAAATTATGGACATTTTAAAACTATTTTATTAGTTTTGTTTTTTTATTAATAATTTAAAACCCCACTCTTGTGGACAAAAAACAAAAAATTTGGAGACTTCGTTTTTACGTTTTAAAAAATGTAAAATTTGAAAAAGTTGTTAGTCAACAACTCAAACTTTATAAATATAAATCATTATCTATAGCCTTTAATTAGATGTGAAATTTCATAAAGTAAAAAAATAATAATAATAAAATAATTAAAACAAATTTCCAACCTACGAGGAGCATAAGAGCAAACATCTCATTAAAGACATTAAATGTTGGAAACCATACAATTGTAGACAAACTAAAACATTGTTCAAAAAAAGCCTTGATTATTCAAAATTCAAAAATCCACCTCACCTTCTCCACCATTATCATTGTTCAACAAACACACTTTTGGTTTGGTTTGGTGATTCATAATCATTGTTAGGTAATCTGTCTGTGGCATACCTTTAAAAATCGTCCTTATTCTCTTTACATGTTTGGTCATAGCTAAAAGAGTAACGTGAGAATCTATGACAGTCCAAACTTATCTTTTTTACCTCGTTATGTATCTTCGCTAGCCTTACAATTTTAAAATGCGTCTATTAGAAAAATGTTTCGTTTTGCTCGCAAACCGACGTTAAATCTCAAAGAGTCGAAAAAGTGTTCTAAAACTATTGTTTATACTCTACGATCAAAGTTAAGATTACGTTAGAATTAATTTTGACGGAAATGGGATGAATGGGTGAACAAAGTTTTGGTGAGGGGCCATAATGTGTTCCTCCTTGCAAGGGTTAATTTATAAGGCTTTTTTCCCATCACCTCTCTCAAGTTTTTGTTTTCGCATGATATGATTAAAGGCAACGCTGGCTTTAGAAGGAGACTACCTTTATTGAAAGGCCTTGTAGGTAACCTTCCCTTGTCTCTCTCCAATAACATACAACCAAATGGGTTCGATACAATCTTCCTTTAGCTTTTTTTTTGAACCAAACCAAACTCAGTTCATCATTTCTTCATTAAAATTTTAAGATAAAGTTTGTCTTGTTTAATTGTATGCACTTTAGACAGCTCCTGATACGATACTGGTCGTATTTATTTTGATCTTATCACTAATAAATTAACATGCTTTAGACAGCTCCTGATACGATACTGGTCGTATTTATTTTGATCTTATCACTAATAAATTAACATGCTTGTAATCGCTCCTGATACGATACTGGTCGTATTTATTTTGATCTTATCACTAATAAATTAACATGCTTGTAATCAGTAATGCTTTCTTTTTGAACCAAACCAAACTCCGTTCATCATTTCTTCATTAAAATTTTAAGATAAAGTTTGTCTTGTTTAATTGTATGCACTTTAGACAGCTCCTGATACGATACTGGTCGTATTTATTTTGATCTTATCACTAATAAATTAACATGCTTGTAATCAGTAATGCTTTCTTTTTGAACCAAACCAAACTCCGTTCATCATTTCTTCATTAAAATTTTAAGATAAAGTTTGTCTTGTTTAATTGTATGCACTTTAGACAGCTCCTGATACGATACTGGTCGTATTTATTTTGATCTTATCACTAATAAATTAACATGCTTGTAATCGTAATGCTTCCAATGCTCTAATGGTAATGAAGGTTTTTAGAGTTCCAAGGCTGAGAAGTTGAAGAAATGGGTGAAATTATGAAAGTTGAGAGATTCAAGTAATTTTCCTTTTTAGGTTCAAAGTTTTGTGGTCCTCCTCCTCTGAAATTGGGCTCCTTGTAACCATATTTAGAAGTTCATGGGAACCTAAATAACTAGAATCTTCCAATTCTCTAAGCCTTACATTTTTTTTCCCTTAAATTCAAGTTTATTTTTTAAAAAAATAATTACAAATTTAGTCCAAAGATTTAAGAGTCTAGTCAGAAAAAAGAGGGTATGTTATCTAGACGCCACAAGTGATTTATTATGCATTATCTTGAATTTGAAGATCAAACAAATAATTTAAACTTCAAACTTCGAGCTACTAATGGCTAAGATCAAATTCCCACCAAACACAGAGATGTGGATAGCGACTTTATCCAAACTTTCTTTCTAGCTTTATGAGTTGTTTGTGAGTTAACAATTCATTGGTTAAGGATGGAATAGTACTCTTTCATCATCATGAAGCTAAGTGGCCAAATAAGAATAAAGATTGTTTGATCATCCCATCTTAAAATAATGATTTTTAGAACTCCATACCATTCAATTATACTAGAATTAAGTGTATTTTTTAAGATATTAATCAAAGGGATTAGTGAAATGAGAGAATTTTGGCTTAACTTGAGGAAAATGAAATGATTTTTTTTTTTTTTTTTTTTTTTAAACAGTGAACTCTTGTAACGTAGGAGGCCAAATAAAGGAAACATAGCGCACAGTTGATCGTACCATGAAAAGCAAAAGAGAGGCAGCAAAACCCATCACCGCCTGAACAGAGAAGAAAGAAGAAGAAGAAGAAGACATGGACGAAACAGAGATGAACAAGAACAAGAGCAAGAAGAACAAGATCAAGAAGCAAAAACGCCAACACCCAACTGACCAATCCACAGAATCAGCTTCTGATTTCACTTTCAAGCCAAGCTCTGATGTAAAGGGCCTCAGATTCGGCGGTCAGTTCATCGTTAAATCCTTCACAATCCGGCGAGCTAGGCCTTTAGAGCTCCTCCGCCTCCTCTCTTTTCCGGCCACCACCAGAAACTCCGGTAACAAACCGCCGTTCCCATCGGCCACAGCTTTCATTCCCACAAACTTCACAATCCTCGCTCACCATGCCTGGCACACCCTCACTCTAGGCCTTGGCACCAAGAAGTCCAAAGTTGTTCTCTTTGTGTTTGAAAATGAGGCCATGAAAGCAGCTATAGACCGTGTTTGGCCGACAGAAATCCCTCTTGGCGAAGTGAACAAGAAGATGATCAGAGGGCTATGTGGGTGCGAGATGGCTCGGTTCAAATTTAGAAAAGGGTGCATAACTTTTTATGTTTATGCAGTTCGAAGAGAAGGGTGTTTTGGGTTTTCTTGTGCTGATGATTTGAGAACCATTTTGGAATCCGTTGTTGCTCTCAAAGATTTCTTGGATCATACTGCTATGTTGGCTATGCCTCATCAGAGAACCATCAGCTTTGCTGCGCCTCCTGTTGCAATGGCTTATTAGGCTTCTAATTATATTGCTATTCATTTTCCTCTATTCTCGTATCACCAAGCACAGAAGATTGATTGGTAATGGTAATTGGTTTATTTGTTCAAACCTTCCTTTTCTTTCTCCAAGATGAACACTTGTCCTGTAGAATGAATAACACTAATCGGACTACTTATACATTGTCTCTGTGCCTAAATCTGTCTTTGTTGTGATTGTGTGCACAGTTTGTTTCGTGAAAGGTGAAATTGAAGAGCTTCCACTCTTCAACTACATGGAATTCTGTGTGTAATAACAGATAAATTATGATGATTTTGCATCTACAGACCAGAAATTCTCTCCCCTTTTCTCCTTTCTACTTATTTTTATCTCCAAATTCTGTTCTTCTTCCTGCAGTTCATTAGTAATTGCTTAAAGATCTCGAATTAGCTATAGATTGCATTGGATGTCAACACAATGTGATTCCAATCCCAGAAGATGCAAAGAATGGAACCTGCAGTCCCAGAACTTCATTGTTTTTTCATACCATGAGTGTCAAACCCAAAATTGATTCAATCAAACACCAAAAGCATACCGTCCATTTCATAATTCAGACAGGACCCATTTAATGAAATTCGAAAAACCCAACAAATTTTCTCATTTCCCATAATTTTTTTCTGTGCGGCATTTCATCAAACACTTGATGCATGTGAGGGCTGGTACAATTAAAACGGCAGGTCAAAATCTGCACCAACACCGCCACCTCCGACTTTGTGGTCTTAAGAAATTAAAGAAAGGGGAAAAAAAGAAAGAAAGAAGACTTAGCTTTTTCTGATTCCCCGAACGGCCATGGCATTAATCATGTCGAGAGAGAGGGCCCATTTTCAGTCAGCTTTATGACACGAGTCATCATGATCAAGAAGGCTACTACCCCCACTTGAATGAAATGGAAGCCTCTTTCATGTGTATGCTTAAGCTTCTTTTGCTGCCATTTTCTTTTATCACTATGGGGTTTCCTGATTTCGCTAAAATATGAAGAATTTTCAATGAATCATGATTTGTCGTATTGATTTGTCTGCTTCAACTTGTTCAAGTTTTTCCCTTTTTGGGTTTGATTGATTATTTGAAGGAGATAAGGAGACACATTCTTTTGAATTGAGAAATGGTAAAGAGATATTTGCTTGTCACCATTACACATGTCTAAGGTATGTTGTCTATAATCGCATGTCGAATGTCTCGATCATGCTTGTCGGAGACGTGTTGTCCATAGTCGCATGCCGTTTCCAAACCCCTTGGTACATGCTTTCATCTTAGATAGACTTTTACTATTTCATGTTGTGTTAATATAACCGTTCACTAAAATTATATCTACACCTAATAGGGTTAAAATGTCCAGAAATGTACTTTTGTGAATATGACTAATTGTCACTTCTTTGGCTTATATGTCATTAGAGAGTTGTTGTCAACTCCCTTTTAGCTTGTAATATTATTTTCTTTCAAATTGTTTCTAACGTATTTTTTCACTCACATTTTTTAAAAAATTTCTCTCGAACGTGATTCGAGACTCGAGTATACCTGACGTTGTTTGAAAAATATAAAATTTTCACGAATTCATTGGATTAGAACAAATATCAAATTTAGAACAAATGTCAAACCGTAACTGAAAAGTGGGATTGTGATACTTGGTATGGCCATTATCACGTAACATAATATGGAGTTTGGTACTCATTCCATTGGCTAGAAGGGCTGGATGTTAAGAGCCTTGCCCTCTACCAATTGAGGTAGACGGGCTCGAAGTTTCATACCCCTGAAGGCTGAATATGAAGATATAATAATTGGGCCATAAAAACAAATTGGGCCGATTGTCTACACAGTTCATAATAGGCTTAGGGCCCAATATGTAGTAGATCTATCATTTGGGCCATCAAAGCGTATTGGGCCGATTTTCTTCGGCCTGCACTTAAAAATTTTAATAAAAAGAAGAAAGAGTTAGTCACGCCCGTGGGGTTCGAACCCACGACCACAAGGTTAAGAGTAGGGGTGTACATGGTCTGGGTTGGATCGAGCTGGAGGATTTTTTCGACTCAAACCAACCCGCGTGGGGTTCGAACACATGACCACAAGGTTAAGAGTAGGGGTGTACATGGTCTGGGTTGGATCGAGTTGGAGGATTTTTTCGACTCAACCCAAAAGTTCGGGTTGGTTTGATTGGTAACCCAACCCAACCCTCTATTTTTGGGTTGGGTTCGGGTTAAGTCCGGATTGGGTTCGGGTTAAGTCCGGATTGGGTTGTCAAATTTTTTATTTTAAGTTTTATTTATCCACAATTTATAAAACTAAATAATTAAATACCGACATTTTTTAAAACAAAAAAATTAAATATGTATTTGACACGGGTCGAACTCGGACACTGTAAAAACGTTGAAAAAAACAAAAAAAATTAAATATGTATTTGACACGGGTCGAACTCGGACACTGTAAAAACGTTGAAAAAACAAAAATATGTAATTGACAACAAAAGTTGAAATCGGATGTGTCTTTGAACTAAATTCAATACCACTCTGACAAATCCATTAATACAAAATTGTTCTTAATATATATTATATATTTTTCTTTGGATTGGGCCGAAGATTTTACGCATGAACCCGAAACCGATTCAATTCGGGTTTAGAAAAATGAATCCAACCCTACCCAACCCAACCCTACCCAACCCAACCCTACCCAACCCAACCCTACCCAATCCAACCCAACCCTACCCTTATAGTTTGGGTTAGGTTGGTCCGGGTTGTCGGGTTAAATGTACACCCTAATTAAGAGCCTGCGCTATACGGGCTCAATGTTTTATAGCCTAGTATCGGCTCTGGGCTGAATATGAAGATATATTAATTGGGCCATAAAAACGGATTGGGCAGCCCAGTAGAGGCTTAGGGCCCAATATGTAGATATACTATTTGAGCCATCAAAACAGATTGGGCCGATTTCCTTCGGCCCGCACTTCAAAATTTTCATAAAAAGAAGAGAGAGTTAATCACGCCCACCGTGGGATTTTTGAACCCACGACCACAAGTTTAAGAGCCTTGCGCTCTACCAACAGAGCTAGACGGGCTCGATGTTTTATAGCCCAGTATGGGGACTGAGCTCAATATGAAGATAAACATACTATTTGGGCCATTAAAACGGATTGTGCCGATTTCCTTCGGCCCGCACTTCAAAATTTTTCATAAAAAGAGAAAAGAGTTTATCTCGCCCACCGTGGGGTTCGAACCCACGACCACAAGGTTAAGAGCCTTGCGCTCTACCAACTGAGCTAGACGGGCGGCTTCATAGCCCAGTATGAGCTACGGCAATATCAAAATATCGGATTGGGCCGATTGTCGACACAGTCCAGAATAGGCTTAGGGCCCAATATGTAGTTATACTATTTGGGCTGATTAATCACGCCCACCGTGGGGTTCAAACCCACGACCACATGGTTAAGAGCCTTGCGTTCTACCCACTGAACTAGACGGGCTCGATATTTTATAGCCCAGTATTGGCTCTGGGCTCAATATGAAAATATGCTGATTGGGCCATAAAAACGGGTTGGGCCAATTGTCTACACAGTCCAGAATAGGCTTAGGGCCCAATATGTAGATCTACTATTTGGGCCATCAAAACGGATTGGGTCGATTTTCTTCGGCCCGCACTTCAAAATTTTTATAAAAAGAAAAAAGAGTTAATCTTGCCCACCGTGTGGTTCGAACCCACGACCACAAGGTTAAGATCCGTGCGTTCTACCAACTGAGCTAGACAGGCTCAATATATTATGGCCCAGTATTGGTTCTGGGCTCAATATGATAATATACTTATTCGGCCATCAAAACGGATTGGGCCGATTTTCTTCGTTCCGCACTTCAAAATTTTCATAAAAAGGAGGAGTTAATCATGTCCACAGTGTGGTTTCGAACACACGACCACAAGAGCTTTGCACTCTATCAACTGAGCTAGACGGGCTCAATATTTTATAGGGGTTCTGGGCTCAATGAAGATATACTAATTGGGCCATTAAAACGGATTGGGCCGATTTTCTTGGGCCCGCACTTAAAAATTTTCATAAAAAGAAAAAAACTTAATCACGCCCACCGTGGGGTTAAGAGCATTGCGCTCTACCAACTGAGCTAGACAGGCTCGATATTTTATAGCCCAGTATGGGCTCTGGGCTCAATATGTAGATATACTATTTGAGCCATCAAAACGGATTGGGCCGATTTCCTTCGGCCCGCAATTCAAAATTTTCATAAAAAGGTAAAAGAGTCAAATCTCGCCCACCGTGGGGCTCGAACCCACGACCACAAGGTTAAGAGCCTTGCGCTCTACCAACTGAGCTAGACGGGCTTTACGTATTAAGTTAACATATTTTTTATATATTAAAATTTGGATATTATTATTTTTTTATTTTTAAAGAAATGATTTCTATGTAGTCCATTTGTTGACCGCTGAAGGACGGAATAGCGCCAACCTCTCGGCTCCTGCTGCAATTTTGAGCTATACAATGGAGTATCCACGGACGATACTGTTCATTTTGATTAGCCTGGCTCTTAGTATTGTAGCAGCTTTGATCTCTGCTATAATCCTTGAAGCTTATAGGAGGAGATTCAATCACGGGTACGCTACTGCTACATTCCCCATTGATTTGATATACGATTTTGTTTTCCAAATTGTCTTATTTCTGTTTAAATGAGATTTTCGTTGTGCCCATTCGTTTGGTTTGTTTCAGCCACATTGAAGCTCCTGCAATCTTCGAGGACCCAAACTCGTTGAAACGGGTAACTTTTTATCCTTTTTCTTTGAGCTTCTATTTGGAGTTTTATATGTCAGAGGTCACGTTTGATCGCTTGAAAGATTAAACAATACTTTTGTTAATATCGACTCTCGAGCTTGTGAGTATTTCAATCGCTCCAAGATTGTCTTTGAAGAAATATAATTGATAGGCAGCTAGAGGTTTAGTCAAACAATTTGGAATTTGATCGTAGAATGTATGTACGTTTGCTCGTCATTTTCAATAATTTTATCTCTTATCAAGTGTGAGATATAGCGCTAGATTTTTTATCCTTGCATGGTAGACTGGGTGTACGGCCAGCACAAGCACTAGTGATATGACACCAAGAGATAGGAAGCGAGTACGGATCAATGTGAAGTTCTTTGAGAATGGACTTCATCCAAGTTTATTCTAGATCGCAGTAGCTAGAGATCTATACTCTTGATTCTTTATTTGACCTAGACACAACACATTTCTTCTTAGATCACCATGAAACTAGATTTTTAACAAGACAGACAATTTATCTGTTGATTCTTCCAACTTCCTAGCTGTGCTCAATTTCCTATAAGAAGCTGGACACAAATGGAGAGTCTCGCAAGGTTTTATATAGACGCTTTGATTTTGGGTTCCTCTCAAGTATGAGAGGATTTTCGTGACCCCTTACCTATGATGAGTGTAGTTATTTGGAATGTTAACATCCATGTTATATTTGGTTGTCTCAGAAGATAAATTTTTGTTGAGCCCCTATTACATTTCTGAACTTAGCACAGCAGCGGTGAAACAGCCCTTTAAGTGTCGACTGTTGTTCAATTTACTCAAGATATCAGTGACATACTTGCATTGTTATGACTTATAGATAGATCTCTGATTTTACTCTTCTTATAATCCGTACCGCATACCAAGATGATCCAATGCAAAGAGTTTGTTCAAATCTGTAACTAGCTATTTTATCTTTGCTTTGCTATTTTCTATGATTAGTATTTCATAGACATGAATGAGACATAGACAAGAGTTATAAAGCCCAAACTTAATAGAAGTCGTTCTTAACTTTTTGAGACTATAAAAGGCCTTGGGTAGCTTGCATTTATGTTTAGGTTTTTTAAGGTTCACGTAATCATCTTCTTTAAACTATCCAACCAAAAAAGAGTTATTTATATCCGATTTCTCTTTTATGAAACCTTTTTTTTTTGTATTCCGTAGAATAGATGTTGCCAATTGTTTCAAGTCACAGCCTCACTTATTATTAAAAATCAAATAAAATAAAAGAAGAAGAAGAAAGAGAACTAGCGATTCTGACAAGCGGACTAGCGATTGTGCGGCACTCACTTTCCAACGACAAGTGAGCTAAGTCAATTTGTTCTTGCGTCGCCTACGGCCAAGCGATGTATGATTGAGCTTCTAGCCTTGGTTTTAAAAGAAGGTTTTAGAAAACGAGGGCAGAGATTTTTGAAAGAGACGTTATATAAGCAAGCAAGAGAGAGATAACAACCGCTTACAATATATAACCTTGGGGAGGGGGATATGACTTCCTTGAATATTTGTGTTGCAACCTCAAAGTAACTTGCTCAACCAAATCAAGGAGAAGTTGATCATTAGCAACCCTCTTATAGTCATTATTACGGATCACCTGAGTTGAGGTTCTGATACTCAAAAGATAGCAAGGGAAGAAAAGATTCTTTATTGTTTTTTTTTTTATTGAATTATTCTGATAATGAGTACAGTGATATATAGGCATGCAGTCTTACAGTTTTCCAGCTCTAGCAGAAATAGTCCGTCTCATAAATCATCTAAAGCAACCTCAGCTCACCAAACAAACACACTCTATTACAATTTGCAATTACTTAACAACCACTGCCAACACCTAATGGGTTCTCTGCACACCTTCGCAAGCCAATAGTGGTTGAAGACCAGGCAATGAGCTTGATTTTTAATTGGTGAAAATTCAACCAGGATACTGGCTTGGTTAGGATGTTGCAATCTGAGTTGAAGAAGGCAGAGGTTGAACACTGTATTACTTTTCAAGAACTAAATCACTTATTTGAAAGTAAAACTCTTCTATTTTATTTGCATCAAGTAGTCCATAACAAGGGGGGGAAATATTTTTTTAAGTAAAATTAATAATCAATAGTTTCTCACATTGGAATAAATTGATGGATTATGAGAAAATAAACTTTCATTGAGAAACATGAAAGAAAACACAAAAAAAAATTGCTGAACAAAAGGAGTCATAGTAGAAACTGGCTAAACAAGAAGGAACTCCAAAATTGATGGAAATCTTAAGTCATATGATGTTTATGTTTGGAATGTTGGTTCAAAATTGGTATCCAGTGTTATGTAGAATGCATGGTATCAAGTTTGTTGAACTTTTTTCAGGTTCCTTGCCCTTCAATTTTTGATCCAGCTGAGAAGTATATGTCCTTGATCGTTCCTGCTTTCAATGAAGAGTACAGGCTTCGTGGAGCTCTCGAGGAAACCATCAAGTAAGCTGAAACACATAAAAATTTTCATTTTTTCCATATAAGTATTTTTACTTCTTGTCTCTTATACCCAATTGCTCTCTTCGACCATGGTTTTCTCTGTATACCAATCCTCTGCTCCTCTCGACTCAGATTTTCCTAATTCTTGGATTTTTCAATGTTCTCCTCATAGTCTCTACATTGCTAGATATGACGGGCAAAATAAGACCCCAAGAGAATGTTTCTCAACTTTTAAAGGCCACAATCCTTTCCTAATTAATGGTTGAAAAGCTACGAGACAAAGTATAATTTCATTCCTTTGCTTTTTAGTTATCTTCAACAACGTGCAGCCAAGGACAAGTCATTTTCCTATGAGGTATTTCCTTTGTCCATTTGTCCCCTTTCTTCTTGTTCCTGATCATGGGCAACTCTCAAGAAAATTGTATTGTTGGTTTGTTGCTTATGGACTTTATATGCCAATATTTTCTTGCTTGTTAATTGTTATTCCTTGATATAATCTTCTTTATTGTTTTTATAAGAAACCTGGAGATATGAATTAAGAGAGAGAAGAAACCTACGGGCCAGGGGAAAAGGACTCCCCCTCCAAAATATAACTACTTACAAAAACAACTTCTAATCTTGAAGAATCATGGAATGTAGTTAAAAAGAATTTGCTATAATTATAGCATCACAAAGAAGCAGTGAGCTGTACATTGTTCCAGATTTTCGGAAATCATTAGACTTAAACTCAAACGTTTTGTTGTTCCATTCCAACCAAATACCCCACATTATGGCACGAGAAGTGAACTTCCAAAAAACCCTTGTTTTTTCTTTCAAATTCCAACCACTGACAGCACAGCCTCATGTCGCCGTCATCTACTTGTCTAGGTATGCAAATATGAAGGTCAAACAAGTTTATTCTAAAGGGACCATTGTTTTTCCTAACCACTCACTCTTACGGTTTAAGAACAAAGTAGAAACTTATATAAAAGATGTAACTGCTCATTGGTTTAAGAACAAAGTAGAAACTTATATAAAAGATTTAACTGCTCATTGGTATGTATGGTGTATGTAATGCATGATGCTGAATTCATCATATACCGAGCTGCTTCGGATGCTTTGCCTTCAATGCTGAACATTTAATCATCCGACTTGTACAGGTGATAATAATTGATGACGGGAGTGTGGATGGAACAAAAGGAGTAGCCTTCAATTTTGTTAGGAAGTACTCTGTAGAAAATGTGAGGGTAATACTTCTTGGAAGAAATCATGGAAAAGGGGAAGCTATTAGAAAGGTGAGTTTGGACTTGCCACTTTATTTATAACACTTGTATGATTATTGTTCTCTCTACACCACTTTATTTGTAACACTTATATGATTATTATTCTCACTTTCTAAAATGCATTTTCAAGCAGGGAATGCTTCACTCACGTGGTGAGCTACTTCTGATGCTGGATGCTGATGGAGCAACAAAAATTACTGACCTAGAAAAACTTGAAAACCAGGTTTCGACAAACCCAATCTATTTTCATGTGCAATTTTTTCTATGAAGTTTAAAAATGTGAAATAGTTATTCAAGACGAATTTTCTCTCCCCCAGATCCATGCAGTAGCAGTTGTTAAGAAGGAAGGTTCAAGAGATCCAAGCATTAGAATATCTGATATTCCAATCACTGCATTTGGATCTCGCGCTCATCTCAAGGAGAAGGCTCTGGCTACAGTTTAGTGTTGGTCTTGCAATTGTCTCGCTTATTTATTTTAGCTTTTCTTTTTCATAAAAATACGACAGGTTCTTTCACTTTTCAGAGGAAGTGGTACCGCAATTTCTTGATGAAGGGTTTTCATCTTGTGGTTCTTCTAACTGCTGGTCCTGGAATCCGGGATACACAGGTCCTTTTTTAGTTTGTATCACATGCTCCTTCATGTACATGTGCCATATCTCTGTGCAGTAATAAAGACATAGTGTTTATACGTTCCATTATCTCTGCTAAGCTTCAAATTTTAATCCTTATTTTCGATTTCCGTGATCATATGCAGTGTGGTTTTAAGATGTTCACGAGATCTGCTGCAAGGAAGCTGTTTACCAACATTCGTTTGAAGAGGTAAAATCCCCTCTCCAATCCAATATTTTCTCTCTTTGAGGTTTTAATTCGGACAATCTGAGCGCAAAACCATAAGAATTGAAATTTGTTGGCTTATTTTGTTTTCCTATTCTCTTTCATAGTCCTGATGCTTGTCGTCGGTGAACTCTTTTCAGCAATAGTAATTGTTCATCTATGATTTGAGCTTCCATGAATTGCCGAGTCTGATCAACGGATCAACTAAGCAACAAGAACTGACCGACTAAGCATTCACTTCCTGCAGGTGGTGCTTTGATGTTGAGTTGGTTTACCTGTGCAAATATTTTGGGATTTCTATGGTTGAAGTATCCGTGAACTGGTCTGAAATACCCGGATCCAAGCTAAGTCCACGGAGCATTTTAAACATGCTTTGGGAGCTCGCACTCATGTCTGTGGGATACAGAACCGGAATCTGGAGAATTTCAACCTGAGCTTCCTTCCGACTGAATTTCTCAGACACAAAGAATGGGAAAGATGATCAGTTCACGAATACGGTATATATTTCACCCGCAATAGTTCGTGGTGTGCAAAATTTAGAGCTGAACGAATTTTGAATAATTTTGTATGCCAATGTGATTATTCTGTTTTTTTTTTTTTTTTTCCTTTAATTATTTTGTATGCCAATGTTTTAACATCCCAGCCATGCATGTGGCTGGCTAAGTTATTCTATTGCAAAAGCTTATTTGGGGGATTACATCTCTGGCAATTTCTTTGAGACCCTCTTGATTATATTGTCAGGCTGATATACAACAACTCAGCCATGTTTCGGTTCTGTTCATAGATGAAAACTTCATTCCTTCTGGTTTTAAACACCGTCATATTGTGTACGCAACCTATTCTTTTTCTGGTTTGGGTGGATTGAGTTATAAACTTATTTGAATTGGATTAAAAAAAATGAAAATTTTATATAAATTGAATTAAATTCACGATCTCCTCCACTCAAATTTATTATTAATTTTGAAAAATTGATTAAATGAGTTGAACTTGATTATTTAAAATAAAGAGATGAAATAATTGGTTTAGATTTAAAAAATATTATAATCCAACCCTGTGCGGAGTAGATAACTCAAGATAAGTGCTCTCCTATTCCGACTTCCCAAGAGCCTCCAGTAGCATAGCCAAGATAGCGATGGGATCTCTATCCTATAGGGATGGAGCGACAGAAGTTCTGAAAATTCAAGAGAAGAAGATGTTCGTCACGATAGGTGTCAAGTGGAAGTGCAATGATGTATGCAGCTGAGGCATCCTAACAGACCAATAGACTTCCTACATGACCTCCTCCATGACCAAATTAATTCGATTAGGCCAGATTAATTCGATTAGGCACTCATCTATTTTCAGCTTATTTATCCCAATTATTATTAGGCAAACACTTTTTGTAATCAATGATGTTTAGAGTCTTAAGTTATGATTACGTGGCTCGGCAACCAACTCCAGTACCTTATTGAAATCAATTATTTCAATATTAGAACAATAGCGAAGGACAAAAATGCTAAACAAACAGACAAACAAAAAAAAGGCTACAAAGTTGCCTTTCATTCCGACACATAAAACAGTACACTCCCATATGTCTTGACCCTTCGGCTTCTTTCTTGTCTTTTAGAAGCACTTCCTGTGCACAATCGATGGCCCAGACTCATCATACTCTGCCTTTGCAATCCACATCTGCACCAAAAACACAAGGGACCCATTAGTAAGAACAAAACTGAAAGCTTTTAATAATAATGTCTACCTGCTGGAAGGTACTCAGAGAAGCCAAGATGGAGCCACCAATCCAAACACTGTACTTTCTTTCTGGAGGTGCCACCACCTTGATCTTCATGCTGCTCGGCGCCAATGCAGAGATCTCCTTACTCATTCTATCGGCAATGCCCGTAAACATGGTCGAACCACCGGAGAGGACGATGTTACCATACAGATCCTTCCTAATATCCACGTCGCACTTCATGATGGAATTATATGTAGTTTCATGAATGCCCGCAGCTTCCATTCCGATCATGGATGGCTGGAAGAGAACTTCCGGACATCTAAAACGTTCGGCACCTATCGTGATGACTTGTCCATCAGGCAACTCGTAGCTCTTTTCAACTGATGAACTGGTCTTAGAAGTTTCAAGTTCCTGCTCATAGTCAAGCGCGATATATGAAAGCTTTTCCTTCATATCCCTCACAATTTCTCGCTCTGCTGTGGTCGTGAATGAGTATCCACGCTCCGTGAGAATTTTCATCAAGTTATCAGTAAGGTCACGGCCAGCAAGGTCGAGTCGAAGAATGGCGTGTGGGAGAGCATACCCCTCATAAATGGGGACTGTATGACTCACACCATCACCAGAATCCATCACAATTCCTACATAATAGAACAAGAATTCCCTAAGAACTTCAATCTTCATAGTTTTACAGTAATGATGAACTTATAGTGAACTCTCACCAGTTGTTCGACCACTGGCATATAGTGAGAGGACAGCTTGAATAGCTACATACATGGCAGGAGTGTTAAAGGTTTCAAACATGATTTGGGTCATCTTTTCACGGTTAGCTTTGGGGTTAAGAGGGGCCTCAGTTAGGAGAACAGGATGCTCCTCTGGGGCAACACGAAGCTCATTATAGAACGTGTGATGCCAAATCTTTTCCATGTCATCCCAGTTACTAACAATACCATGCTCAATTGGGTATTTCAGGGTCAAAATACCACGCTTGGATTGAGCTTCATCACCTACATAAGCATCTTTCTGGCCCATGCCGACCATCACGCCGGTGTGACGAGGTCGGCCGACAATGCTAGGGAAAACTGCTCTGGGAGCATCATCACCAGCAAATCCAGCCTAAAACAATGGCACAGGAAGAAATGCATTAGCCATAGCCATAGCCATAGCCATAGCCATAGCCATAGCCATAGCCATACATAAAAATCACAGGAAAGGCAGTCTACCTTAACCATTCCTGTTCCATTATCGCATACAAGAGGCTGAATGTCCTCTCCATCTGCCATCTTTTATATAGCTGCTAGAAAAGTTGGAATTAGTTGACACAAGCATCATTGGAACTCAAAATCCAATGATCAATATAAATCACACTAAATGCAAAGTATAAACAGGGAAACAAACAATTCTCAGACGTTATTTCTGAGTATCAAACTGTGCCATTGCCACAAAATATGCTGTTCTTTCTTGGATTTCTTAATTCTTGGTTCATACACTATAATTAAATTGATTGACAATTAGGTATCAGCCTCACTCTAACGGATCATTATAGAGTACCATGCACTCAAAAAATTGCCTACTGTATTGAATCTTGATAAAACAGCAACGATACAGTGAGATTAGAAAAACAATCAGGTAGAACTTAAGAACAAACAACAATATAATAAAAAAGAAAGAACAAGAATCGACAGAAATGCAGATATAAAGAGATGCGTATGAGCAAATAACAAAAATCGATGATGGGAAACAAGAACCTTTGAGGATTGAAGGTGAGGAGTATGGGAGAGCGAGAGAGAGAGGGTTCCAAGGGAGGAATGAAAATGGGGAAATATAAAGAAGGAAACTGGATTGAATTCCATTTGGAGCGTCGGAGTTCATCACAGAGAGAAACGGGAGGTTCTTGTGGTACTCACTCACTGGATTTGCGACAGAGAGGGCGACTTCGTTGGGCTGGGCATCCCATTTCGTAGGGGGTCGTTATTACTTTTCATTTTCATTTTCTTTTTCTTTTTTTTATATTTTACCATTTTGCCCTCCCATGTCTTTCTTATTACCAATAAACTCTTCAAATTTTCTTACCCCACTCATTTTTATCCCCGAACTTAATCCTTTTTTCTTTCCCCATTTTTAATTACATTCAACAATTTTATATTATAATTTGACTTATTAAAATATTATATAATCGAATATAAACTCGTACGATCAAGTTAATAAATCAACAATTCAAATTTTACCAAATAAATCAACTATTTTTATTTCCCCTCTCCCCTTCAAATCTTAATTTATTTATGATGCCTATAAATGAAAATGTAAATTTTAATTTAATTTTTATGCAAGTTAAATTAGATTTTTTAGTTTATTTTATAATCAACCTTAATAATTATTCTCGAATAAATGATATAATAAAATTGTATAAACTTTTAATTGCAAATATTTAATACAATTTATATTTCAAACAATCAATTATAATGGAATAAATTACGATGCCTATTAATGATTTATTAATAAAACAATAAAAAGAATTAAAAAAAAGATTTATGCATTCACAAAAGAATACTTAATAAATTCTTATTAATTATAGCTTATTATTATTATTATTTACAATTTTAATTTGAATAAATTAATTATACTTCAAAATTATGATATATCAATCAGCTAATAAAAATGTCCCAATAAATAATAATTTATTTTGATTCCCATACAACACAAAGAACAAGGCAAAGTACTGTTAAGACAACCACAAAGAACATCAAATACATTGAGAAAATGATATCTTGTGGTGTTCTTCAAGGGACATTTTAAACTTGGAGCTACCAACTCGATAAGATACGGATCTGAGGCCGCCCAATCAATCCTTCTACAGAAATGGAGGAAGTATCACCCATCTGCGTGGGTACCTTGGCCTTCCCTCCTTCCCATCAAACAGCTGCACATAGGGACGGAAAAGTCAATATGTGAAACATAAATAAACGCTAACCTATCAACTTAAACTTCTTCGGTATCATAAATGAATGAATTGTTAAGGATTGTTTGGGAGAGGAGTCACACATCGGCTCATTAAGGGGTTGATCATGGGTGTATAAGTAAGGAATACTATCTCTATTGGTATGAGACCTTCTAGAGTAACCAAAAGCAAAGCTACGAGAGCTTACGCTCAAAGTGGACAATATCATACTATTGTAGAGGTTCGTGATTCCTAACATGAATTAAGAACAACTAGGAAAAATAAGTTAGATAGATTATACCTTCTTGAGGCGACGGTGCTTTGCAAGGGCCCAGTTAGTCATGATAAGAGTAGCAACCACAAGAAAGATGTAACCAGCAACAGTCTGTGTAGCTATATTGAAGCCTACCCACTGATATATCTCTGTTGTGTAGTTTGCACATGTCACAATGTTGAACAGAAACCCCTTTGGGATTTGATATCCCCCATTCCCCTCAGGGCTCCGCAGTTTTCTCAGCAAAATATGACAGTAGAAGTTACACACTTGACACAGCAAACCAAATGCAAACCCAATCTTCATTTGAAGGTCACCAACAGGGCTATAAAGTGGGTGATTAACATAATATGCAATATACGAACCAAAAGACCAGTAGTAAGCGCAGTTTCGAAACACATTCGAAAGCGGTGAGGTCGCGTGGCTGAACCTATGCACGAAAAATGTTTCCATGATTCGTTTGAAGTAGTGAAAACACCAGTAGTACATTGCATACGTCTGAACTGGATGGATGACACGTTCGGCCTTGTAGCCGAAGAACTGATAGACAGGGAAGTAGTAAAAGATGGGGTAGAGGATCAAGGGGCCCAAGTATTCAAAAAAGAAGAGAGTACGATAAGAAACTTGTGGACCCAAGTCCTTGAAGACAACAGTTATGTTGTCTGAGTTGTTGCTACAATACTCTCTGAGGCTTTTCTTGTAGTTAAGAACGGTAGGCCTCTCCTTTAAACCAGGTTGAACTGGAAGAGTTAACCGCTGCCTAGCAGGGTAGAACTTTTTGGCTGTTTCAATGAAACAAGGAAATCAGGTAGCTGCACTTTACATAACAATTGATATCGACTTACATGTATGCATGCCAAAAGGACTACCAATTTGCTACTGCTTAAGAACCATTCAACCATTTTACAGTAATGAAAGAACTAATTTTCGGGAAGGATGAGATAGAAATAGTTTATTACGAAGAAGTAGTGAAACATATTTTGATTCCTCACCCGTCAGGCGTGCAGTTTTTGTGAGATCCCACATCAGTTTGAGAGGAAAGAAAAACATTCTTTACAAAAGAATGGAAACCTCTTCCTAGTCGATGCATTTTAAAGCTTTGAATGAAAAGTCCAAAGAGGACAATATTTGGTAGGTTTAGACGGTTACAAATAGTATTAGAGCCAGACACCGGGAGGATGTGCTAGCAAGGAGGTTGAGCTATGAAGGGGGTGGACACAAGGCAGTCTGCCAACAAGGAGCCGGGCCCCATAGGGGTGGATTGGGGTCCCTCATCGATTGAAGAAGGGAACGGATGTCAGCGAAGAAAATGGGCTCCAAAGGAAGGTAGATTGTGAGATCCCACATCGGTTGGGGAGGAGAACGAAGCATTCTTTATAAGGATGTCAAAACCTCTCTCTAGCATATGCGTTTAAAACCTTGAGCCGAAGCCCGAAAAGAGAAGCTCAAAGAGGACATGACAATATCTGTTACAGTTTCACACCCAAGAGCTTAAACTGTTGTGCTAGGCTAAACTTAATCTTTAGATTCATCCGATTAACAACAAGTCCAGTTCTATCACTCACTCCAACAAAAATGTCAAATATAAGCTAAGATTTCTAACAATTCTAAGCTAAAAAGAGCATGTATGCAACAATGAAAGAAAACATTCTACCCTCATGTACTCACTTCGCTTGTAAATCACATCCTGCAGATCCGCCACCGAAGCCTGCAAAAGATTAAACAACAATGTCCATGAAACTTAAGATCCCATCAGCTACTCAACCGTAAGAAGCCAAATTAATAGGTCTAGAAACAGAACACAGCCACCAAAACAAGTTGTACTCTTATCATCCTTTCTTGTTTTCCAAGAATCGAAAAAGAAACAGTAATTGAATCAAAATCCGAACACTTACAGAATCGCTTAGTTGAATGCCGCCGTCAACAACTTCTCTCCCACTGCGAGAAACTACCGAGACCTTCATCTTCACAGCCAAATTAACCCCACTGCGATTTCAACCCAGATCCTGAAATAGCAGAATGAGAGGACCCAGAACCCAGAAATGGTTATATGATGAGATCTGCTAAAGGATTTTATTAAAAAATGGCGAAAGTTATCTGGGTCTGAAGTGGGTTTTGAAGGAGGAGGTTGGGAAGTAGGCTTATTAAATGGCGTGCAGTTGGGGTAGGAGAGCTAATTCCAACGACGGATGCAGCGCGTTCCTAATAATCTCCTCATTACAAATTTACAATTCGACAAATCGCTTTGTTTGTGAGGCTGGAAGTCCACAAATTTAACGGAATGAATGTGAAACCTAAATTTTAAATTGCACCAAATTTTGGGTAAGGATCAGTGTGACGAGAAGTGGTTGGTGGTTGGTGTGAGTGTCATCCCTCCAGCTAGTTTTTTTTCGTAATACTCAAAAATTAAAATTGAAATTGGAAAATGTTAAGACATAATAAATTGAATATTTAACTCAAAATCGAAAAAGTAACACACAACGGGTTTGAGAAGTTGAAGCCGGGCCGAAGCTCTGGACCGGTTATTTAAAGGGCAGTGGCGGGCAGATTGAATAATGAAACCTTTTTAGGGTGAGAAATTGATATCTTTGTACGGCGTTGAGCTGAATAATGGCTCAGAAATTCGGTGGCCGGTTGCTCCCCACTGGAACACCCTCGGTGGGTTGGTCCTTCGTCGTCGTCATCTCTTCGCTTCTCGCCGGCGCCTCCGTCGTCCACAACATCTACAAACCAAATCTTGTATTCTCTCAATCTGTTATGTTCTTAAATACGTAGAGTGACTCTCTGATGATTATTCATAGTCGGAAATATGGTCATGTATAGACGATTGCTGGGTGCAATTTAATTTGATAATGCCTATAACCTGTTTGATGAAATGTTCACCTTTTATTTTTTGTCTATTGTCTTCTTATTTGAGTATAGGACTTCCATTTCTGTTTCTGATCAATGAGATTATGAACAGTTGTCTAGCTATGTTCTTGAAATCAGATATCAATTTCAGCTTCTTCTTTTTTCAGAAATTAGGTGTGTGTGCCGTGTGCAATTTAACTTGACAATGCCTGCAACCTGTTTGATGAAGGCACATCTTATACTTTCTGCCTACTGTCGACTATCTCCTCGGATCAATGGGATTCAGAACAACTGTCTAGCCATGTTATTCTCTAGTGGATTTCCTTGTTCTTTTTAATTTTTATGTCTATTTTCTTTCAAGGTGTAACTGCCAAGTATATATATTGATTTGAACTTTCTCTTTTTGAGCTTCACCAAAGTTTTTAAAACGCTTTTACTAGGGAGAGGTTTCTACACTCTTATAAAAAATGCTTCATTTTCTCCCAACCGATGTGAGGTCTCACAATTCACCCCCTTCAGGGCTCAGTGTGTTCGTTGACACTCGTTTTCTTCTCCAATCGATATGAGACCCTCCCAATCCACCCCTTCAGAGTTCGACATTCTTACTAGCATACGGCCTCGTGCCTACCCCTTCCAGACTCAGCCTCCTTGCTGGCACATCACCCAGTGTCTAACTCTGTTACCATTTGTAACAACTCAAGCCCACCACTAGTAGATATTGTATTTTTTGAATTCTTCCTTTTAGGCTTCCCCTCAAGGTTTTAAAATATGTTTGCTAATAAGAAGCTTCTACACCCTTACAAAAAATGTTTCGCTCTTCTCCCCAACCGATATGGGTAAGTTTCTTTGTACAAATGAAAATTTCAGCTTATTGTTTCTTAAGATAGGATCATATCGTGTGCTGTGTGCAACATAACTCGTTGGATGATGAAAATCTCACCTCGGCTAATTTAGGGGATGATCATGAGTTTATAATCAAGGAATACTATCTGCATTAGAGTAAGGCATTTTGGGGAAGTCCAAAACAAAACCACGAGAGCTTATGCACAAAGTTGTAGAGATCCGTGCTTCCTAAACCTGATTGATGAAAGGTCCACCTTGAACTTTATTCCGATTGCCTTCTTATTTGAGTATAGGTCTGCTGTTTCCTGTTTCTGATAAAAGGAATTCAGAAAGACTGTCTAATTGTGCGCTTGAAATCAGATATCAATTTCAGCTTCTTCATTCTTCTTCTTCCCCCCTTTTCTTCTCCAGAAATATATTGGGATTACTGAGCCATTTTCTGTTTCTTGCATTTCTCTTAGTACCTTTTCATAAAATGTTTGCAAGTCTGTTCTGTTCATACATTTATGCAATTGTATTGCTTCATCCGTTTCTCTTGTTTCACTAGAAAGTACTACATTCAGATGGCTCTGAATTTCTAACGCATTTCATTTTTAATGTCTTTGTAGACCTTGCCTCCGGTGGAGAGCGTCCAAACAACCAGCAAGAAAGACCGTAATTAAAAATTATTTACTTTATGGTTTAGCATATAGTTTGTTTATTTCTTTCCAGATAAATGTTTTTCTCATCGTTCAGCTTAAACTCTTTTCACACGCTTTGATGTTGAAGTTCTCTATTGTTGGGAAAGGAAAAAAAAAAAAAAAAAAAGAATCTTTGAAAGATTGGCATACAGTAGGGTAAAAGTACAAATTCTTAATCCAAACCGCAACCTCAAGGCAGGGATCGAACCCCTGACTTAAATCGAAGCCATTTAAGAACCGAAACTTTGAAAAAAAAGAAAAAATTAAGGGACATTAGAGATGATTCGAGTGGTGTTCAACCTGGTATTGACCGAGATGGCCTTAATTTTGGTTTTACTGTTCAGAACTCCATTCAGAAAGCTCATAATCAGTGGATTGGACAGATTGAAGCAGGGGAGAGGGCCTTTGATGGTGAAAACCGTTGCCGCCACCATGCTGGTGCTCTTCGCCTCAACTCTCTACAATGCAGCGGAAATCCGCCGGCGAACGGCGGAGGCCGGCTTCCTCAGCCAGACCGACGAGGTTCTCATGGCTCATCGCCTTCTCGAAGCCTCCATGATCGGTGAGCTCTGTTCTTTTTAAGATTTTGTGTTCAATATATTCATGAATGAGCTATTTTGAAATGGTTTTGATTTTGGGAGTGTTTGGCAACAGGATTCTCGCTATTCCTCGTGCTGATTATAGACAGAATACATAATTACATCAGAGAGCTTCATCGACTTAGGACCAATTTGGAAGCAAGATCTGAAGCACGCACATGAAAAACATCGAAAAATCTGAAATTTATTTCAACTTTGTTTCCTATTTATCTGTAAATGCAATATATTACATAAGATATATTAATTAATAATGATTAATATTGAATATACCAATTAATTATTTGGGCCACAATGTTATTGGGTTATGTAGAAAAAGCCCAATAAGCAAACGAAAATGTAAAATCGCACTCTTAAAAAAAGGAAAAATAATTCATAATTTATAATATGAGATTGTTCCTATTTTTTGTTAAACAAATATTAAAAACTATATTATCAATACAAAGCAAATATGGAAGACCAACACTATATTTTCAAGGCTTCCTGATGAGGGCCAAGGAAGAGAGAATTGAGACAACGGCAGCACAAATGAAAGCGAGGAGAAGAACGGCTGCCGAAGCATTTCCCTTGTCCAAAAACGAGTTTAAAAGGTTGCCAACCAGCTCTTTAAGACCTACTCTCAAATCGATGCCAGCGCCTAACCCCGCCGAGGCCCCCGACAGTAGAAGATACGACAACAGCTACATAACATGACACAACATGACATCAAACATCCTTAAATCTCGAAAGCTTAAACAAATATCATTATACTTACCTTGTCGCTGAACATATCGAAGAGGAGAGTTCGATGGCTTTTGGTAACGACGTTGTAAATGTTGAGAGCAATTTGAAGTAGACTCAAAACAGCTCCAATAATAGTGGTTGATATCAAATATCTGTACATAAACAGAACCACATTGAATCAAAAGTTGCTGAGAATTCTAAAAGAAAAACCATATTTAAGAACACACTTACCGATAGGAATAAACATCTTTGAACTTAAATTTTGTTTCATTTTCAGCGCCTTTGTTCAAAGTTTTGGAATTTGTGGCGTTGATTAGGAGAGAAATGAAGATCAAAATGAAGGTCAGGATTCTCAGGATAAGTGAAGCAATTCTTGAGCCCTTTGACCCTTCCATCTCCTCCTTCCACCCTTCTAAATTTTGCTATTCAACTTTTACTATATGCACACACATATACTTGTACATATATATATATATATATATATGTATATATATATATATGTATATATATATATATATACATATAATATATATATGTAAGCATTCTGGAGATATCCTCTTTGTAGAAGAAAAGCAAAGAAACAGTCAACAAGCTGGACTTGGTATTTTCTTGGCCAATTTTTTATTTATTATGTTCATCTCAAGATTTTTAAAAAATAAATAAATAATGGAAATGATCTATAACCTATATTCTATAATATTCACAAATGGATTAAGCATCCATTTTCTGTATAATGTATTTAAATTATATTTAAATTATGGACTATGTCGTTAGAATTTAATATTTAAAATTGGAAAATAAGCGGAATTCTCTTACTTTATACATTATTTAATATATATCTTTTTATGGGATATCTTAGAATATTTGAATTGGTCATTTAGTTATTCAAATTCATAAAATAAAGAAATATTTTTAATATTTTTTTTAATATAAAGAATATAACACCCCAAGTCCACAATAACGGATATTGTTTTTGTTTAGATTTTCCTTTTTTAATCTAAATCACAAATTAAAAATGAAAAAGGATACACACATACAAAAGTAAATAAAAATGATCATAATTTATCAGACAAAGAAACCACCACAGATTCAAGGCTTCCTGATGAGGGCCAATGCAGAGAGAATTGAGACAACAGCAGCGCAAATGAATGCAATAAGAAGAACAGCAGCTGCACCACTGCCCTGGTCGAAAAACGAGTCGAAAAGCGTTCCAAACAGCTCCTTCAAATTGGCTCTCGTATCAATCCCAGCTCCTAACGCCGCCGACGAGCTCGATAACAACAGATATGACAACAACTACATACAATAACATCGTGTAAGGTTCATCGAAACAACTTTTCAAGCTCTTAAAAACACTTTTTAACGTGCACTTACGTAATCGCTGAACAAATAAAAGAGCGGAGTTCCTTCGCTTTTGGTAACCATATGGTAAATGCTGAGAATGATTTGAATCAAACTCAAAACACCTCCAATTACAGCCGCTGCTATCAAATAACTGGAACACATAGATCCCCAAGAACATTAAATCAAGAGTTAGTGAGAAAAAAAAAAAAAAAAAATCTTACCGATATGAATACACGTTCTTAAATTCAAGCTTTGCTTCATTCTCAGTCCCTTTGTTGAGAGTTTTAGAATTGGAAGCGTTGATTATGAGAGAAATGAAGATCAAAATCAAGGTCAGAATCCTTAGAATCAGTGTAGCAATTCTTGAACCCTTTGAGGCTGCCATCTTCCAAGCTTTTGCTCTTCAACACTTAACCACAAATCCAATTGCTTCTATATACATACATACATATATATATTATATATATACACCGCGTTCGTGTTTTCTGGGCCAATTGTTTATGTAGCCTTAGAATAAATATCTCAAAATTTTATTAAATTCTTTAGATAACACTCGGACTCGTAACCCACATCATAGTTGACCTCTTACAAGTTGTCTTGCAAGTTGATTATGATTACTTTATCAAGATGAATTGTGCAAAAGTTTCTAATTCTAAAATATTTTAAAATTGTTACTAATTTTTTTTCGATAAAATATCTAGTTTTTTTTTTTTAATGTTTTAAAAAAATAATTTAGACTAAAGATAATAGTTTTCTTAAAATTATTTTTTATATTATGATTGATGTTTCTTCATTATTGTAATATTGGAGGTATTTGAAAAAGAGTTGTTGGACTTAACGGAACAAATGAAAACCGACACCACTTGCCCTGTCGGACCACCCGCCGGAAACGGCGGCAAAGTCTTCTCTCTAACCAAATTTTTATGTCAACTAATAAGCCCTCATGTCGTCGTCTTAACTCTATCTTGATTACCTTTGACTTTTTCTTAAGTTTGACCTAGTCTTATCATTCATTTTAAATATTAATATTACACATATTTAATATTTTGGTTCTTATTAATTTTATGTTCAACAACTTGTAAATAAAAAAGTTTAAGATATAAAATTCAACGTTTTAAAATTTCAGAAAATTCTTAGAATCTTAGTTAATAATTAAAAGATATTAAAATATTTATTTAAATTATATAATTTTTCTATAATTTCAGCCAAGCATGAACCAGGTCTGTTGATTGGGGGTTTTCTTGCACTTCAAGTTCGTATTGACCAAATTCACATTAAAATTAATTTAATTCTTTGATCTCATCCTTTTTTTTTTTTAATTTTATTTTAATAATTCTAGGGTCCATTATTCTAAGTGGAGTTGAAAATAATTAAACCATAATGAGAAATTAATTAGCACTTAATAAAAACCGTAATTAATTTACTTTACTTGACCATTTACATCCTTCATTCTTAAGAAACATGAAATTTTAATTAGAAGAATTAATAAACTTTTATTTAATATTTATTGCCCTCAAACACTCGAAGCCCGTTCTGTGAAGTGGTGGATTTGGAGGCCCATTGGTATTGGGCTTACTTTTCTTATATTTCTTTGACCTAGTCTCCCTAGGCCCCACTAAGTTGAACCTCTACAAAAGATAGATTCTTTCTATATATTTATTAGAACTATCTAAACTTTAAAACATGCTTAAATTTTTAATTTTGTATTTAATAAATCATTTACATAATTAAATTAATTTTTAATTTGAAAACCAACAAAACATAAAATTTAAAATATACAAAGTGATTTTATAGAATAAATATTTTTAAAATTTAAGAATTTATTAAACATTTTTTTAAAATAAAATTGGCATATTTCTAAAAAAAAATGGAAACAAAAAATGGAAATGAAATGGGAAGGGGTGGAGGTTAAATAAATAAAGTTGGAGGACCTTACTTTAATAAGACTCCACTAAGTGTATGGTGGGATGTGACAAAGAAGAAAGCCCCACATAATTTGTGGACAATTTTTATTTTCAAACTTAGTCAAAAGCTAATTCCTCTCTCTTATACAACGCAACAATTAATACAATAATCAATTTCAAGCCACGTCACACGCGCCATTTCATTTTCTTTTTTTATATTATTATATTTGTTGAATATTTTACCCAAAAGGAATACAAATTAATAATTGTGTGGTTGATTCAACAATCTTAGACTCAAGGGACAAATAAGCATAATGATTATTACTAACCCATAATTCTCTTCCTTTATTTCATCCATCAATCAACACGACTCTCCATAATAGTATGATATTGTTTAGTAGCATTATTTTGAGCTCTTTTAGACCCATGATCATTCTCTAAATTAACGAATGTAGGACCCGTTATTTTTTCAAATATATGTTCGTATATGCTCATAAATTATAATCTAAGTTTATAACAATTTAGACCCGTTATTTATTTATTTTAAAAGGAAACTTCTAAAAATGGGAAAGAATCTTAGTTGCATATGATTGAGCACATATGGAAGAACGTGAGGGGTTATAAGGTGAATAAACACATGCATATTGGAATCTCTCTCTAATTTTAAGCTATCTTTTTCTTTAATTTCTTGGCATAGATTAGATGAGATGAGATGAGATGAGAAAAGAAAGAGAAAGTAAAGGAAAAAAGGAAGCAAAGGACATGATAAAGGTAAAGCTGCAATGGAAACAGAGAGAACATCTTCACGCCTATGCATGTGGCCATCAACCCACGACAACAACATCAACACCACCTTAAAACACCCTTCCTATCTTACCTTGGAATTCCGAGCTCCCCTATTCATCCTTATAAAATGACCGACCAATCTTTTCACTTGCCCTTATTCGACCAAATTAGTATGGTAATGACTTGAAAAGACGTAACAGTGCTATGTAGGGGTCGATATGTCGAGATTTTGTTGATAGTAATGGGTCGGGTTTGTTTTGGTTTGGTGATTGCGTTATGTAATTGTTGATCCCAAAAGAAGATGAATTCCATGAGTAGAATATTGGGTTTGTTTTAAACAAATAATCCAAAGTAAGATTCCATTCAAACAAAAAAGAATAAAATCTTAAGAACTAAATGATGGGAAATACTGACATCATAACCCATCATGCAAAATTCCATCCACCCCTTTCCTTTTGCTTTCATTTCACTTTTGTTTAATCACAATCAATAGGGAAAGCAAGAGAAGTAATTAAACCAACCAAAAATGTTATGTGGTAAAGAGGAAGGGTTTCTCCCTTTTTCTTCTACTTTTGACCAATTTGAATAGTGTTTGTGTGCTCTTAGACCCCTCTAGACTCCCTTTTTGAACCAATTTGTGATATAAATGGACCCGAGATCTGCGTCAATAGCAAGTCTTAAACTGGTTAATATTATCTAAACGAGCATACTACTTGACATATACTCATTCTTTTGAGCTTAGAAGTCCATTTCGTCATATCCCATGTAAGTCGTACTCAAATCGTATCATCTGGGTTTGGTTCGGGTACCATATGAAATCACCAAGATATGTTGTGACATATTTAATTTTGGACATTATTGGCTAAAAAAAGGGGTTTGTAGGTTTGGTGTGAGGAATATATTAGGGTTTAGGGGAGAATCTAAAAGGAAGAAGAGGCACAAATTTAAATGCATTCAAACTGCAGTTTCTTTTCAGGAAGCTGAAAAAGAAAATCATAGTGAGCCATTAAAACATTACCCAAAAATACGAGACTAACCTTTAAGATGGGACCTCTGAGATATTTCTAAAACGAAGATTCAAGAATGACGCCCCCAAACATGCATGTATCTAATTAAATGAAAGAGAAACTCGAACATATTTGTCCTAAGTATTAATGTGAGATCTCCACTTCGGTTGGAGAGCAGAATGAAACATTGTTTATAAAGATGTGGAAACCTCTCTCTAGCAGACGGGAAAGCTCAAAGAAGACAAATATGGGGTGAGATTGAGGTATTAAAATTAACCTGTTAAACCATGCTTGAACTTATATTGTAATACGAAAAAAAGGTAGGTCATTATCGATAATCGATGGTACTTTACGTATTCGAGAGGATTTGTTATGTTCTAAAAAGAGCAGTGGATCATCATTCATTTGATTTCACAGAGAGATTATACAATATTAGCTCTCTTCTCAAGTCAGATAATATCAAACTTTTGAATGCACATATTACAAAGTTCCTAAATTAAACCCCAAATTTGAATGAATCAAGAAAAAAAAATAGCCTATCATAATAATTTTTGTTCCTAATGCTGAAATTCATCCACCTTCTTACCCTTCCAAAATCATAAGAGATGGGTAGTGGAAGAAGTTGAATTGAAATGATCTGAAATTTGATCTGTCCAAGCAATGTTCCCAGGTGCTGTGCTTGTAATTGAATTCCAGAACTGATCATTTGGTTGAATTCCCAGAAAATTTCTTGAAAAATTGTTAATCCCTTGAGTATCCTCCATGAGTTTCATGCTGCTATTAGTGGTACCCAACAGATGAGTTGTGGTACTAAACCCATTGTCCAGTAATGGCTTTGAGATATCAGCTGGTTGTTGTTGATGATGATGATGATCATCAGCCATGAAATTTGAATACATCCCATTTTGTTGATGTAGATTTGCAAAAAAGGGTATTTTCCATTGGTTATGATCCGTGATTCCACTTGATAAAATTGTTGATTCTCCTCCTGATGAATTGGGGATTTGAAGGCCTTCGAAGTTCAACCCAATGTTCCCAAAATCACTCAGATTGTGTAAATTTGGAGCCAAAAAGGGGAAATGGGTTGGCGGAGGAGGACCTAATTGATGGCTAATGATATCTGTTGTGCAACTGTTTGATGACACTGTGCTCGTTGAAGTACTCGAACCCGCCGGAGATTTCGACCGGTTACTCCCTCCTTTGCTGCTTCTCTTACTTGACCGCCGACACCCGCCCCCAACCGGTACATTCCTCATCGCCCCACCTCTTGTCCAGTACCGACGACAGGTCTTGCAAAAATGGCGCGGCTGAGTGAGGCTATAGTTGTTGAAGTAACAAAACTTCGTGTTGGTTGACTCACATCTAGGGCATTTTAACCCCGCTTCTGGTTGCGGTATCTTCGCCAACCTAGCTCGATCCGTCATCGACCCAGGTCGGATCGAGCTAGGTACACCACCTCCACCCCCACCTCCGCCACCGCCAGCTGCAGCTGGCGGTGGCGTCGGCGGAAGGTGTTGGCCGTTATTAGTCTCACAGCCACTTCCTTGGAGGTGATTTGGTTGCTATAAGATAAAACCCCAATCAAAATGTTTGGTATATTGAAGAAAGAATTAGGGTTTTTAAAAATCTTTTGTAGCGAAGAAGCTAAATGAAGAACAAAGAAAAAAGCTTACCTGAGAAGGCCAATTGGGTGGATCAAGAAACACAGGAACTGAAGAGAAAACCATGGAGATAAGTATTCAACAAATTTCCTTTTTTTTCCCTTAAAAGGAAAAATCAAAACTTGGTGATCACAAACGAAAATAAAGAACACAGTGTGATGAGAGTTGAGTGGGAGAGAAGAAAGCTAAAGTAGAGTCTATATATATATATATATATATATATATATATATATATATATATATATATATATATATATATA
>NW_019272028.1:1836481-1851269 GCF_002738345.1 Cucurbita maxima
TATATATATATATATATATATATATATATATATATATATATATATATATATACATATAGAAATGAAGTTTAAAATTATATCTTTAGGGTTTCGAAAGAGAGAGAGAGAGAGAAGAAGAAGAAGAAGAAGAAAGTATAAATATGGATATAATATTTTGTTCTGGCCATGCATGCTCATCAGTACACACAATAAATAAATAATATATAAAAATAAAAAATATTTATAGAAAAGGTGAAGTTATGGTGGAATGGTCTTAAGTGGTAGTGTCACAATCCAATGTCCTTTTGTTTCTCTTGTCTATTTCACCCTAAAAAAAGTTTAAATATTATTTAATATTTTTGCAAGCAAAAAAAAAAAAAAAAAAAAAGCAATTTTTCTTTGTGGTTAGGATAAGAAAATTGACAATTAACTCCAAAACAAATAACTTAAATAGTTTTTTTTTTCTTCTTTATATTAGTCATGGGAATATTGAATATATGCCATTAAAGAGAATATAAAAAAACCATGATGATGTATGCATTCATGCATGCATGTATGTATGTGTGAAGTGAAAGGGACATGCATATTAATAATGTACAATTTTTAATTTGAAGTGGAGTCTTGTTGGCTAAAAGACCCACCATTATTTAACCATGCAAACCAGATAATATTAAGTACCTTCCACTTTTTCCTATATTTATTTATATATATATATATATATATATATATATATATATATATATATATAAAAAGTTTTCCATTTTTTAGCTTTGAAATATTTTTATTTTTTCAATTTAGCAAAATTATTGTATCATCCAAATTGTTGGAAAATAAAATAAAATAATTATTTAATTAAATTTCCTTGATTTTTCTTGTATTAAAAAAATAAAATTTAGGATCAAAATTGAAACCAAAAAAAAAAAAGTGGATTTTATGTGTTATATGTTCTAGAAGAAGATAAAATTGGTTCATGTCCATATTATACAAAAGAAAAAAAAAAAGAATTAAAATAATAAATAATAAACATACACAGAGTAGGAAAAAAAAAAAAAAAAGAATTAAAATAATAAATAATAAACATACACAGAGTAGGAAAAAAAAAAAAAAAAGGATATTTTTGTCCCAACATAATAATGAATGTGAGTTTTATTTTCTCGACTTTAATTATTAAAAGAGCATTTATTGGGTGTATATGCACAGTTCAAATCCGACCAATTTTGTTACTGAAATTCTGAGTCAGTTGTTGGAAGTACACATTTTCGTCTTTAATCATTAATCTCTTTTGCCTAAATTAATATCTATATATTTTTTTTTTTTTTGTATTTCTTAAACTAACTACATTAATCGTCGTATTAGATTCCCCGACATTATTATCAAGTTTAATTACACTATAATTATTTTAATTTTTAATTCATTCACATGTAAACATCACTAAATTAATTCGTATCACATATATATATATACATAACATGATATTTTTAAAATATCAATTAATTTTTTTTCGTAATCCATTTAAATCTATAAATTAAATCAACTAACAAAATTAAAATTCGATAGTGTAGGTATACTGACTTTAACAATTTAAAAAATAAAAAATAAAAAGAAAATAATTTAAAAATAAAAAAAAAAGTACGTGTGTATGCTTTGGGAATCTAATTCCCTCTCCATCCAATCAAATCTTTGCCGGAATATTTCTTTATCTCATTTTCATGCACCCTCCGAACCCCAATAAAAAAAAAAAAAAAGTATATAAATATAAATACAGATACAAATATATATATATAAATATGTAAATATATAAATATAAATAGGGAAAGATGGGAAAGCAAAGCGTATAGCTCCATGCAGCTTTTGCCTCCCTTATCGCATACCAAGTATATTTCTTCATATCTTTTTTCCTTTTTATTTTATTTTTATTTTTATTTTATTTTATTCAGGATATTAGTTCGTATCATTGCTGACACGCCCATCCCTCTTCGCTTTTTTTTTTTTTTTTTACCAAATACCACCACGTGGATTTTTCTTTTCTTTTTTAATTTTTAAAATGTGGAGTAATAATTTTATAAATAAACTTAATATTTCCACGTCAATCATATATCCATGATAATAAGGATCACGTGCTTGTTACGAGTAATTGTGGGGGAGACAAATGTAACCGTGGATCTTGGTCACGTGCTTTTTTTTTTTTTTTTTTTAATAATTATTGGTTATATATTTGTATTTTGTTAATTACCATTCTACCCCCCCCATTTGCTTTTTCTTTCACACACGTAACTCGTCTAAAGTGGAAAAAAGAGTGGTCCTCTTTCTCTTCTTCTCCCTTCTACGTCTGCGTTATTTGATTGATAACCACAACCTCTCCTTTTTTTTTTTTTTTTTCAAATAATATTTTAAAAAACGTTTTTATGTAATTAATTAATTATTTATTTACTTATATTTTGTGCCATTGGAATCTAATTGTTTTTGTTTTTAAACTAGTTGTAATCAATTAGGTAATGTTTTAGGGGATAGTCGTTAAAATATATAAATAATAAATTAATTTAAAATTTGAATTTTGGTTAGATTTTTAATTTTGTTTTGAATAATTTTGGGTTGGGCTTTTAGTTGAACGTGTATGGGACCCTGTTGGGTTAGCCTCCGTATCTAGGGTCGACCCATTGAGTACTTCACCGAATCCGCGAAATGGTTTAAGAAAACCGGCCCATTGATGTTGATGGGCTGGGCTATAAACCACAAAAGTAGCCCAAAATATTTTTAACTTTTAAATTTTTGTTTTAATTAATAGGAAAATATTTTTTTCGACCTTATTTTTAAATTTAAAACCTTATTTTTTTCGACCTTACTTTCTTAGAAAAAAATTATTTAAAAAAATATAAGCTTATTTGTTAAATAGAAATTTGGATATTTTAATTTCATCAAACCTAAATAAGAAGAGTGGTTTTTAAAAAATTAGAAAAAACCAAAATTAATGCCATATTAGAAAAACTCGAAAATTATATTTTTAATAAATTTCTGCTTTTCTAAAATATATTAAAATTTCAACAAACTTATAAATTAACAAATATATTAAGCATAAATTTTATTTTTAGGTTGAATAAATATTAGTTTCTTTCACAACAATTTTGTTTTTTTCACTATTTTTTTTTTAAAAATTAACAAACAGTTTTTTTTTTTAATTTTAAAAATAGAGTGAGGTGTAGTGAGGCGTAGTATTATAAATTTAAAGATGGTAATAATTTAGGGGCTTAACCGCATGAAGAAATGGCGCGGGGATTACACACGTCGAACCCCAATTGAAGCATCTCGAACCCTGTTTTTTCTGCACGGAACATTCCAGACATGGTTCTTCCTAGAACTCTCCAGATTTTCCAACCAGTTCCCAACTTCGTATATATTCCACTCACCTTTCCGATCTCATTACAGATTGTTGAATATACCTTCTAAGCATTTCATTTCTTCCATTGCAATTCAATCCTTTTGTTCTCCAGTTCTTTTCTCAAATTCTATCGTTCTTGAGCTGATTTTCTTTGTATTTTGTTAATGGCGGGAAAGGGCGAGGGTCCGGCCATCGGTATCGATCTCGGTACTACTTATTCCTGTGTTGGAGTTTGGCAGCACGATCGTGTTGAGATTATCGCCAATGATCAGGGGAATCGGACAACGCCGTCGTATGTTGCTTTCACTGACAGCGAGCGGCTTATCGGCGATGCTGCGAAGAACCAGGTTGCCATGAATCCTCTTAACACTGTCTTCGGTATGTGAATTTCTTGATTATTTTACTTCCGCCTGCTTTTGTGAAATTTATTGTTCTTTCCCGTGTTTGGGTGCTTTGATCTTGTGTGAATGTTAACTTAAGGTGTGGTTTGCCTTCTCACGCTGTTGCGTATATAATTTATTAGGAATGATTTGTGCAATTCTGTTTTTAGCACTAATCTGTATAGCAAGTATGAGCGCTTGTATGACTTAAAATTGTTGTAAAGCTTAGCATAACTTCCATTTTCATTGAAATTATATTGGAGAAACAAATTGTTACAAAAGTTTACATATCAGATAGAAAATTGATTTCCAGAACTCTTCATACAACTGGCCCAAGATTCCAGGAACTGTTCCTCTGTAGTTGTGTAGTTTTCTCGACAATTATCGTTGTTGTTCGTATCCTTGTGTTGTGTTACACGTTTTCTAAGTTCCATTTTCTAAATGCTAGTCTTCTAAATATTTACTATGTTTCGTACTCGACAGATGCGAAGCGGTTGATTGGAAGGAGATTCACCGATCCCACGGTCCAGAACGATATGAAAATGTGGCCGTTCAAGGTCATCGCCGGTCCAGGTGACAAACCCATGATTGTTGTCAACTACAAAGGCGAAGAGAAGCAGTTCGCTGCTGAGGAAATTTCATCCATGGTCCTCACGAAAATGCGTGAGATAGCAGAAGCTTACCTCGGTTCCTCCGTGAAGAACGCTGTCGTTACTGTCCCTGCTTATTTCAATGACTCTCAGCGTCAGGCCACCAAAGACGCAGGTGTCATTGCCGGCCTCAATGTTATGAGGATCATCAATGAGCCCACTGCGGCAGCTATCGCTTATGGACTAGACAAGAAAGCATCCAGTGTTGGCGAGAAGAATGTACTCATATTTGATTTAGGTGGAGGAACATTTGATGTCTCTCTTCTCACAATTGAGGAGGGTATTTTTGAAGTGAAGGCAACTGCCGGTGACACCCATCTCGGAGGTGAGGACTTCGACAACAGATTGGTTAACCATTTCGTTCAGGAATTCAAGAGGAAGCATAAGAAGGACATCAGTGGAAATCCAAGGGCTCTGAGGAGATTGAGGACTGCTTGTGAAAGGGCGAAGAGAACCCTTTCATCCACTGCTCAAACTACAATCGAGATTGATTCTTTGTATGAAGGAATTGATTTCTACACAACCATCACTCGTGCTAGATTCGAGGAGCTCAACATGGACCTGTTCCGGAAGTGTATGGAGCCAGTTGAGAAGTGTCTGAGAGATGCAAAGATGGACAAAAGCAGCGTCCATGATGTTGTCCTTGTTGGTGGCTCTACGAGGATTCCTAAGGTGCAGCAGCTACTGCAGGATTTCTTCAATGGCAAGGAGCTCTGCAAGAGTATCAATCCTGACGAGGCAGTTGCTTACGGGGCTGCTGTTCAAGCTGCTATCTTGAGTGGTGAGGGAAATGAGAAAGTGCAGGATCTTCTTCTTTTGGATGTCACTCCTCTGTCTCTTGGCTTAGAGACTGCTGGAGGTGTGATGACAGTTTTGATCCCAAGGAACACCACCATACCCACAAAGAAGGAGCAAGTATTTTCCACATACTCAGACAACCAGCCTGGTGTTCTTATTCAGGTCTACGAGGGTGAGAGAACAAGAACCAGGGATAACAACTTGCTGGGCAAGTTTGAACTTTCCGGCATTCCTCCAGCTCCAAGAGGTGTTCCTCAGATCACCGTTTGCTTCGACATTGACGCCAACGGTATTCTAAACGTTTCTGCAGAGGATAAAACAACTGGACAGAAGAACAAGATCACCATTACCAACGACAAAGGAAGGTTGTCCAAAGAGGAGATTGAAAAACTGGTTCAAGAAGCAGAGAAGTTCAAGGCTGAAGATGAGGAACACAAGAAGAAAGTTGAATCGAAGAATGCTTTAGAGAACTATGCATACAATATGAGGAACACTATCAGAGATGAAAAGATAGGTGGTAAACTTGCCCCAGCAGACAAGAAGAAGATTGAAGATGCAGTTGAGCAGGCCATTCAATGGCTAGACGGCAACCAGCTTGCAGAGTCTGATGAATTTGAGGACAAAATGAAAGAACTCGAATCCATTTGCAACCCCATCATAGCCAAGATGTATCAAGGTGGGGCTGACATGGGCGGCGGCGCAATGGACGATGATACTCCTCCATCAGGCGGCAGTGGCGCTGGTCCTAAGATTGAGGAAGTTGATTAAACATTTTACTGTCTTCTCACTCTCAAGTTTCTCAAGACTTTAAAATTTTGTGATTGCTATTCGTGTTTCGATTTAGGCTTGCCTCTTGGTTTTCAATGTAATTCTCGTTTTGCTGTTATAAAAGTTGTTTTTGATAAATTATTGCACTAAATTGCTGAAGTAGAAAAGACTTAACCGTATGAATTACAACAAAATGTGCCTAGATTTAAGGCAGTCCTTGGCAATTATTTGCTGGAAGGCTACCCAAGACCACTATAATTGGTAATTCTCTTCACAACTTCCTCCTCCATTTCCATTAATTGTTGGCAAAAATCTCCAATGTTCGTCGCTTCATTCTTCAATGTAAATCTGAAATCTTTCCACTCACACTGACCGAATCCATCCCCCACAGTGAAGCTTGGAACTTTTCCCAGCATATCAAATCCCTTGCGATCCACTCGTAATATGTATGCGTCCTTCAATATGGGCAAAACAAAGTTATGCTAACAATCGTAGCAAAAAAGCTGCCATAGATCTGTAGGGAAACACGTCCAAAAAATTGCAGAAGGGTGTTATTATACCTTTGCATTTGCATTGAAGTACACATGACAGAAAAGCATCAGGGCTCTACGTCTCGCGTCGCTTTGGTTTATTCCATCAATAAGCGCTGCCGAGAAAGGCGCTAAAGGAAACAACAAGCACAATGGTTAGCACACTTGAAGTTAAGGATGCATTTGCATCGAGTAAATAAACAGCGAAAGGATGAGCGATGTGCCTACCTAATGAGTCTGCTTTTGAGGTGCCGAAGTCCTCTGCATCGACCTCGTGCATACCTCCTTTACTATCAATAAACATACTCGATCTGGCAAAGAGAATTGTCAACTCGAGTACATATTATTTGAAGACTGGAATGCATTTGGAGGAGGAGGAGAAAAATCCCATACCTCACATCAAACTTATAGACTACGCGTTCTTCGTTCCCTTCTAAGAACTCCTTGAGGTGTTGGCTGCGTGATGTATATTTAAGGCTGGAGGATTTCAAGACATTGGAGACTGTACTTCCAAAGTCTTCAATGGCTTTCTGTTCAGATAGTATGGCCCCTCTAAGCCTTTCAACAGCATCCTGAGCCTGTAATTAACTACCAAATAAAGTCGATATCAAAACATGATACTTCAAGAAACAGCTTGTAGTTGGGAACTTCCAAAGCTGACTAAAATTCCTAGGCAAACTAAACCGCAAGATTCAATCCCATCTAGTCTTTCAAAATAAGATGTGGATACATTTTTTGTCAATTTAGCTGCTTGACCTCTTACTTTTCTTGTTAGTTTATAATCAAAGACGGGTGTGGTTTGTCAACTAATCAATTACCAGAGGACCGTACCGAGTTGATAGAACTCGAAAATCTAAAATGATATTAACATATAAAAGATAGTGTTCGAGGTATTTGAAACGTCCCCTCTTAAGAATTTTCACCCATCAATTCACCAACTAAGCTATTCACTAATTTTATCTCTTCCCATTACTTCTACTTGTAATCAATTCCTCCACACCAATCCTCACCAAGGAACAATGTCAGCCATACCCTTCATAGTATTAAAGCATGGCAACGTCGCTGAGGATCTTTACATGTGCTACATAACAATTGGACTGCAAAATGTAAATTCTAAGGCAAAAGGATGCATTACCTTTTCGCTCTTAAGACGTGTAATGTCCCCGGTAAGTGCAACCCGTGGTGGCAACTGCAGGATGACAAAATGCATAAGTATTCAGGGTGGTTGCTCTAATTTAAGTTTGAAGTTCTTTCCTTAAGAGTCACAGGTTCCTTCCAAGAGAAAGGTAAATTTGCAAATTGAGAGATAGAGGTACTGCTCAGCGACATATTACGTCTCCAACATCAGAGATATTTTGATAGCTGAAAATTACGAGATAGATGCATCTCGAACTGACCTTTTCCAGGGATCTGAACAAGTAAGCTAGAGGACCTGGGAAAGGACTGGCCACAGAAAATGAACCTCGCTCGTCAATGATTGTATTCTGGGGGAAAACATAATAACGTATGTTAACAACCTAGCAGTGCCATATACAAGGAACTCGAGTTACTTAGGATCCACTTAATCTTCTGGTCTTTTGCTTTTCTGTTTTTCAATTCAATGGTTATAGATCCATAATCTCCTTTGAATACTATCAAAAACATTTCTGAAATCCGCTTAGTTCAACCAAAAACAAGCAAACAAGTGTTTAAGTTGTCTTTATAAGCTTAATCTTTAAGGATTTTGAGGATCAAAAACAAGGTCCGCTTAGATCCACATATTACATTTTGAGGATCAAAAGAACCAAGATACTGTTTTGCATCTTTTCATGGGTGGCGCTTTAAGATCAGAACTCGAGCTGACACTGCAGATGAAACTTGAGGGACTAATTAAGGAAACGGGGGAATTAAGAAAAATGCCTCAAGTGCATAAACTACTCCAACACTATGGAATGATCAGGGTATTCGTTATTTAATCAAAATTCTCAATTTCTCATACAATAGCTCAAGCCAACCGTTAGCAAATATTGTCCTTTTTGGGCTTTCCCTTTCGGGCTTCCCCTCATGGTTTTAAAACGAGTTCACTGGGAAGATGTTTCCACATCCTTATAAGGAATGCTTTGTTCCCCTCTCCAACCGATGTGCGATCTCAAAATCCCTCCCCTTGGGGGTCCAACGTCTTTATTAGCACACCGCCTAGTGACTAGCTCTGATACCATTTATTCAATCTTCAAGTGATTGAATAAATTGGCAAAACTCAACAAAGCGATACAAACATCAAAACACCTAATGGTAATTTGACATATAACAACGCTAGATAGGACAATTCAATATAAAACGAAGTCAGGAAATTCAATTGAAATCAGTTAAACCCGACTTTAGAGTAATGGGAGCTTCAAAGAACAAATTCAAAAGTTTTGTGGTTCTTTCCCTTCCTAGGAAAGAAAAAAAGATTAAATCTGTGGCAGAGATGTTTAAAGAAGACCATACCACATTGTGCAAATCCTTCTCAGGAACCCAAATGTATGGCCTTCCTTTCCTGATCATGTACATAACTTTTGAGGTGTGAATGTCCTCCTTGCTGAGCCAAACATAATCAGTTTAAATGAATTTTGTTAATATAATCTTCAGCAAGTCACAATCCCATTCACCATAACCATTTTTTGGTTCACCAAATGAAAACTCAGAGAAGAAAACACGATTATTAGAACAAATGGGTACCTTCCTTTGGCATCGGCTTTGATAGTATTGAGACTACCAATCCAGTTGGAAGAAAGAATATTCTAAAACAAAAAGAAAACCACAATATTAAACTTCTGAACCTAGATATCATTTTTACTGTAAATCAAGTTTCATTATACTGATTTCAGGAAAAAGTGATAAAGGTGGGCACCTTACACCTCTCAGCAAATGTTAAGAGAGCCATTTTGTTGGCCTTCTTCATGTTCAGAGCGAAAAATATGCGATATTGCACGCCAAGTGCTCGATTAAATTTCTGCTCTCAAAGCAGCTCTTGTTGAACAAACGGGTTCGCGCTTCGCTAGAGAAGAAAGAAAATGAAAATAGAACGAGGGTTCTTGAGCGGAGTTATTGGGCTCGCGCTCCTGGTAGCCCAAAAGGTTATGAGTTATTAGGGTTTTAAATGTGAATTAAATAAAAAAGAAAAATGAATTGATTTTCAAGGATAAATTTGTAATTTAACTTATTATATAATATGCTCATTTATCTATTCATTATTCTAACACTTTTTTTTATTTTTCATACAATAAATAATGTTATTTTGTAAATAATTTATTATAAATAAATAAATCGCTAATTAAAATAAATTCCAGCAAGAAGTACGCATTTTTACAGGTCAGACACTTAAAAAAAAATAGGAATATTTTTTAAAAGGTAAAGTTAGATTTTTTTTTATTTTTATAATTTTATTTAAATTTACATTAAATCATTAAAATACTTTTGAGAAAATTTATAAAATTTGCAAAAATGCGAGGTGTGAGTGAAATAAAATGGCGAGGAGCCAAGAGCCAAGAGACAAGTCTTTCAGTCATCTAGAAAGGTGTCGCCATGGATTCAGAGTCGAACCTGTTAGAAGAATCATCCGCTTCTTCTTCTTCTTCTTCTGGTTTCGATAGAGATCGCCACGTGACGTTCTTGGAGTTGATGTACCAGTTGTTACCTAGTCAGTATCAGACTCAAGAGATTAACCACCTTACACTTGCTTACTTCGTGATCTCCAGCCTTGACCTTCTTGGCGCCATGGATCGTGTGGGTACAATTTTCAATTTCTCTTTGTATCCCGTTGTTCTGATCAGAATACACATTGAGATAGAGATTTGTGTTATGATTGAATGTTTAGTTTTCCTCCTTTCCGCTGTTTTTTCATGTTGAATATCCTTTGTTTATCCCCAATGCCGACTGTGAAATTCTTGATTTAGGCTGATTAGAAATTTGAAGCTCGTAATTTTTTTCTATCTGATTATGAATTTGACTTTTGGTAATCGGTTGCGGCTTAGAGGAACCTATGGTAATTATGTGAGCCTTTTAATTGTTTGATTATGGATATGAAAAGGTTTTGATTTTGAATTTGAGGGATGGGGGATATTGGGAAGAGTTTCTTAGCTGCTATTCGAGTTCTTGTATCTAGCTTTTGATCTAAATTGTGCATTTTTTATTTGTGATTATATTCAACTCTTACGAGAATGAATTTTGAACCAATTAGCTGCGGAACTCTTACAATGTTGACACTATGCTTGCTGTTATCTTGTGTCGTTTATGCACCTTTGTGCAGCTATAATCTCCATCCAAATATTGTAATGCATTGATTATTTCCACAACCACCGTATTGTGTTAAAATGCCGAAGGTTATTTGAAAAAATAACATTAGATGTTTGAAATTCTATAGGTCGACAAGGACAGCATTGTTAGTTGGGTCTTGTCCTTTCAGGCATTTCCTACAAAGAAGGCCGAAAAAACTAATGGTATGAACTTACTGAGAAAGAAAGTGTAAAATTTAAATGGAGAAAGTGCCTGGTGATTAGCTTTTGGTTTGATGCAGGAGAATTTTATGGATTCTGTGGATCAAGAAGTTCTCAGTTTCCTCCAGATGAGGATGGGGTATGATAAGACATAGTGCACAAAGCTTCCCATTGAACCTCTTGAGATAGCATATTAATGTTTATTGATTTGTTTCCTTCTCGTCTCCAATATCTGCTTTCACTATTGGCACATACACAGTTAGTGCAGTGCAAATGAGAGCCATATGTTCTCTTTTATTCTTGTAATATTTATCTGTTTTTTCTTATAGGATTTAATTCACAACGGTAGTCACTTGGCAAGCACATACTGTGCCCTTGCAATACTGAAGGTCATTGGTTATGACTTCTCCAATATTGACTCTGAATCAATTGCAATCTCAATGAGAAACCTTCAGCAATCTGATGGAAGGTATTGTTGAAAGCTTTTATATCCATTGATTACTTATTCTAAAATCAATTAAAATTGATTCTTAAAATGTATCTTTATATGATCAATCTATGCGACCAACTGGGCTATTCATTAATCAACAATACCTCTCGGACCTATTCATTATTCAACTTTAAGTAGATATTATTTAATGAAGAAGGTTGGCATATATTTAAAACTTTATTATGAACCAAAACACAGGGTGTATGTACACGACGGCTACTAATGTTGGTGAACCCTCTGAAGTTAAATGTTTATATTCTTGTGGAAATTTAGACTATAACGTTAGAATTGGTTTTTATCTTAGATTGTACATTCTTCATCATGTAAATGCTGACACGTTCTCTGCAAGTTTCTTTTTGTGTAACAATGTTGAATCCGATCTTCTTTGCCACAAATTTTTATCCTGACAGCTTTGTGCCTGTCCATATTGGAGCAGAGGCTGACCTTCGGTTCGTCTATTGTGCTGGTAAATAAAACTTGTTTGTGGCTTTATGCTTAAACTGTGGGAATATTAGTATAATATATTCATGATGCCATTGATCAATTTTCAGCTGCCATCTGTAATATGCTTGAGAATTGGAGCGGCATGGACAGACAGAAAACTAAAACCTACATATTGAACTGCCAGGTTTGTTTGAAGCATGCCACAATCTTGACTTTCGTGTTTATTACGTTGGCCTCCTGTAGAAAATAATGAATCCTAAAGTTTTCGTAATGACTTTCTTGTAGTCATATGATGGTGGCTTTGGGTTAACTCCTGGTTCAGAATCTCATGGTGAGATTAACAATACCGTAACTAATAAACTCAATACCCTTCCGCTTTTACTTGTATTACTCACAAAATCATAACGTCTAGGATCTATCATAGTTGTTTGCCAATGTTGTTCATTTCATCAAGTTGATCATTATTTACGGATGATTGGGTTTAGTGACACAGGTGGTGGAACGTATTGTGCTATTGCATCTCTCCGTTTAATGGGTTTCATTGAAGATGATCTTCTCTCTAGAGATAATTCTTCTTCCATAATAAATGCCCCGTTGTTGCTGGAGTGGTGCTTGCAGGTTCATTTTCATCATCCTACCTTGAAAGAGTTTTCAATCCTTCTACGTTGTAATGCTTAGAAATTTGACTTCTACTACAAAATAAGGGCCACGGCAGATTGGAAGCAAAGACATGTTTACAAAAAATAGTTTTTTCTTCCTTTGATTAGCTTCTTTCTCATTTTAACGCACTAAGCTACTATTAATCGAAGAGTAACCAAATATATTCTTGTATTCGGACTACAGAAACAGGCAGCTGATGGAGGATTTCAAGGTCGACCTAACAAGCCTGCTGACACTTGTTATGCATTTTGGTAAGGAAAAAAATGAATAAATGTGTGAGCTTATTCTAGGACAATATGAGATTTATCTCTTGACTAAGTAATGTTGTGGTAGGATTGGATCTACCTTGAGGATTTTAGGAGGCCTCGATCTCATTAATAAGAAGGCTTTGAAGGGATTTCTGCTGACGTGCCAATTTAAGGTACTATCGCTTTTCTTCACCTTCCATTTGCATTTTTTTTTTATTTATACAAAAATTCAAGATTTTCCCATGGATAAATCATGAAAGCACAGTTCTAGAATGGATATATGCCTAGTCCCAATTTCTGAACTAACTATAAAAGGGTTATGCAGCTCAACATGAATTCGTGTTTGAAACTTTTTGCCATAATTTTCCTTGACAGTATGGTGGTTTCAGCAAGTTTCCGAGGGACTTTCCTGATTTATACCATACCTACTATGGATTTACTGCATTTAGCCTCTTGGAAGAACCCAACATCAACTCTCTGTTTGTTGAACTGGGAATAACAGAAGCTTCTGCCTGGAGGATTTAACGTTATAACGTCGATTAACATGGTACGAACCATCTTCACTGCTACACCAAATCGGGTATCATTTATATGCCCCTTTCTAAATCCTTCACTTGGTCTACACAACTTATCACAACGACATTGATCATAGCTGTTCACAAGTCTAGATGGAGCTTCACCAGACTCCTGTTTTGTAGTTTAATATTTCAAGCGTTAAACACAAGATCTGGTTTTGATGCTCTGTTTCTTTAAGTTAAAAAAGCAAACACATTTAGTTTCCACACCAATTTATCAGTAACATTTTGTCCATTCTTCTAGATTTGCTGACATAAATCTGTGGGCATAGTGCATGAACATATATTCATGTTGTACCTCTGATAAAGGTTGCTAATTTTCATTAAACTTGTTTCTAGAGCAAGAAACTACTGAAGGAGGACAAAGAAACAGCTCAAATACCTTCCCCACCCCTTTTTAGTACTTAGAGTCTTATTATGTTTCGGATTTGGTACTTTACTTTCCATGTCTCTAAAAGGAACAATCTCGATCAAACATGATTTTTTTTATTAAAAAAATAAAAGGTCTACATAAAAATTAAATTATTTGAAAAACTGAAGCACAAGAGAGATTAGCTGAATTTGTTAAACATATAGTTGTAATGACTAAAATAATTTTTAGATCTACAGCAATTAAACAAAATCAATTCTTAAAATAGGTTAGATTTAAGGTAGATACAGATATTCATTATGGAGTTCATTTTGTTCAAAGGAACGGTACATTTCCATGCTGAAGTTCAGTCAGTCAGCCTATTTGATTCATTATTGGCCCACCACAGTATGATGCAATATGATGAAAAGAATCGGGTCGAACAGGGGTGTACATTCAACCCAACAATTCGAGAACCTGACTAACGTAACCCAAATTATAGAAGTGGGTTAGATGGATTAACATTTCTAGTTAGAGTAGTGTTCATTTTTCTAAACTCGAACCGATTCAGTTCGATTTTAGGTTCATGGGATAAAATCTTCGAGTTGATTTGATATATTAAAAAGTTTAGCGTGGATTTGGGTGAATTGATCCAGACTTGGACGAATTCATGATCTCAAAAAAAAAGCGATGAACTCATTGATCACAAAATTGAATTCCACCGTTCTTCTGGACCAATTCATGCCAATAACAAAGATTATAAAAATCAAATCATAGACTTGATGTGTGAAAAATTTAGTGTTGAAGCCTTTAGTTTTTGAAGGGCATGGATGGACCAAATATAGTATGATGAGTCCATGTGCCACAAAAGTTCAAAACTCATGATTTAGTTGAGGACATATCAAGCTTTAAAAATATAGAAAACACAGGTAAAGGCAATGGCTGTAATGATTCTTCTTCAAGGTGGGGGCAACAACAACCTATTCCGACAATACATTTTCACGGGCAATTTCCTACCTTTGTCGTTTTAAGGAAAAAAAAAAAAAAAAAAAAAAAAAAAAAAAAAAAAAAAAAAAAAAAAAAA
>NW_019272028.1:1851957-1859320 GCF_002738345.1 Cucurbita maxima
AAAAAAAAAAAAAAAAAAAAAAAAAAAAAAAAAAAAAAAAAAAAAAAAAAAAAAAAAAAAAAAAAAAAAAAAAGTGGAAAAAGGCATCTAAAACCTGTCCAGCTCTTCTCCACCTTTGTCTCTTTGCTCTGAGTGGTACCTTTTCAAGCCACATACAGCTAAATACCCAAAACCCTTTGTCGATCCATCTATCTATGGCTTAACATAAAGTTGAAGAAAGAAAGTTATTGAGTTTTCAACTTTGATACTTCAAATTTAAATGATGCACTCTTTCATGGTTTTGTAGTGTGGATTTGTTCATAGTTCATAGTTCATGGAGGAGTTATAGGTATCAGACAAGCTTAGGAGACATGGAGATTGAATAAAACAAGCTTCCCACAAATCCATTCATCCACTTGCATTAGGCCCACCTCCCAGAGAATGATGTCCAGCAAATTTTTAAGGCAGATTAGAATACAGACTCTCTTACCCTTAAAACACTTTAAAAGCTACAAGTTTAAAGATAAAAATAAAAACCCATTTCGACTTTGGTTGGTAAATCAATCATAATGGTTAGATTGGCTTTTTGGTGATGGATGAACTGAAATTTGATGGTGAAGATGGCAAAGGAAGTACCTGTGAAGAACTGCTTGAATGATACTGATTCAGCTCCAAATCTTGGTTTCTGTCAACGACAATTGTAATATAAGATTTATCCTCCTCATCTTGAAGTAGCTTCTGCATGGTTGCTTTAGTTCTTGAATCTTCAACAGGTTCAATGGTGTTATTATGAACACATTTCTCAGCTTCTTCCTGTAATTTCCTCTTGAGTTTCTCCTCAGCTTCCTGTAGGAATTTGAACTTTGGAGGAGGAGATGACCTTATCTTGTTAAACTCTGCATCTGATACTGATTCAAAGAGAGGGTTGAATCCATGGGGCTTATAAGAATCTGCAGGAGTAAGAGGAGGTGTGAAAAGAGTTGGAGAAGCTAAAGGAGTCAAATATGGAGTTTCCACAGCAAGAAGCAGATCACTCAAGCTTCTACTTTTTGATTCCTTTCCATTCTTATCTTCAGACTCTAAATCTTCCTTGGTTTCTTCTATTATGGTGAAAAGGAATCTTGGTGGCCCTGAGAGGCTTTGGAGCCTCATAAACTCTGTTTCTATCCCATCTTCTCCAAAGGGTTTCAGCAAGAAATCATTGTTTGTGTGCATATTAACTGATGAACTTAGATCTTGAGGATTCAGAGCTGTGCGGGTTAAAGAAGATGAGCTTTTCCAACAAAACATGTAAAATAGCTCTCTAGCTGGGCTACTGTAATCAGTTTCAACTTCTCTGTCAGTGAACCTCTTCTTCCACCATAACAGGTAGTATAGCTCAGCAACAAGCGCCAAGAAAAGGCACCCAAAAATCACACTCAAACCAAGTCCTACACTACTTAGAGATTTCATCTTAACTTCCTTAATACTTCAAACAGAATTTTCCATCTCACAAAGGCAAAACAAAACCAATAATCTTCAAATTGTTGCTTGAAAGCTTACAAGCAAGCTCTAAAAAAAGTAGCCTCAAAATCCTCCCACTTCTCAGGATGCAGCAGTTCAGCAGCAATTAAGAATATGATGAAATTTGACCAAAACTAGCATGAAACGCAGAGCTACATCATTGAATAAAGAATACAGAAAGAAAAGCTTCTACAGAATCCACACAATCCTACTTTTTATGCCAAAATGACAGAAACATAACTCCAATAACATTAAAATACACCCCCACCCCCCGCCCGGCCCTTTGTTTTTCTGAGAATCACACACTTCAATCATGAAATGTGATTACAGGCTTTTGTTTTTCCTTTTGAACCAATAATCTATTAAACATACCCACCACACTCGAGCTAAGAATGAGGAGAGTTCAGTCAGCGAAGAGAAAAAAACCTTCACTGCCCTAAAAGGGAGAATTGCAGAGGAGCAAGAGATTCCTGCGCAACCTGTAAAACCACTATGTGTGTGTGTGCGCGTGTTAAAAACAAGGAGCTGGACAATGGGAAAAGGCGGAGGCAAATAGCACAAGGGTGGGCAAATGCCGCGGTTGTTAATGGTTGGGCGGATGCGGCCTTCGAGGGACGCTCACATGGGAGAATGGGACCAAAACACATATATAATTCGCTCACCTCTTCCATTTATTGCATAGATACAACTGAAGCCCGCGCTTCTTTCAGCTTAATTTTAGGCCTTTCGGCTGCCTATGTTATGGCCCAATCCACTTTACACATTACTAGAATTCTAAAGTTTAATACGTTCAATTTACAAATTTTTATTTGAATGCTAAAAAGAACTTTTTACGCGTTTAATTTGGAGTTTCAATCCAATTTCCATAATATAATAAAATGACCAAAGTTCACTTTCCTTTACATCGTCGTCAGCTACGTTAGTGCTACCATCGATGACAACGGCCACCACCCACTTTCAACCATTGCCTACTTCTAATATCCACTTTAGCAACCACGACTACCAGTGACTACTAGGTACCATCCCATCTCCGACAATTGTTGCCACCTCTAGCGACCAACAACACTATTTGTATTTAGAAATCACCAGTACCATTCTACTGATATCATAATATTTTAATTATTTGGAAAAATATGATCAAATATAAAAATATTTTCACTTTAAAACATTTTTATAAAAATACTCAAAAGAAAAATGCATTTTAAAAAAGGAATTCCGTTGGGAACTATTGTTGAGGATGGAAACAAAAGGAGCGGACTCAAAAGTCTGACGGAAATATCAATGGCAGTGGCATAAATGTAATTTAATAGTTGGACCATGGACATCCATGTAATACCACAAACGCAAATCGATGACGGCCGTGCTTCAGTCAGCGTTCTTGATTCTGTAGTCTCGTCTCCAATCAACCCCCTCATTCACCTGCGGTTCGGCGGGAGAATGGAATTTGCCGACGAGCACACCGCCGGAGCCACCACCTCCAACTCCGACCGCCATAAGCCCTCCGACACGAGATACGGCGTTGACCTCTCATCCTCTGATAACGATACCGAAGATGTATCTTCTTCCTTATACTCTTCTCTTGTTTCGCTTTCCATTTGTAAATTTCATGCATCTCATTTTGTTTTCTCTGTTTCCAATCCTCTCAAACGCAAACGATATAGCTCCGCTTTCTTTCTAGCTCTTGTTTCACGGAAACGGAGGCTTTCTGAGCTAGATACGTTGCTCCAGTGGAGCTCCATGCGTGTGTTTATCTGGATTCATGTTTGATTTTATTTTTCCTCGGAGTGAAAACTAGCGAGAAGCTGTGATACTTGGAAGCTAACCGATTTCCATTTGCGTATGTCTTTGCTGTAGATTTATGATGCTCTACAGCGGTAGGGTTTAAAATACTTGAGTTGAGTGTATGCGTGTCTTTTTCTACTGATATACGTTCTAGTTATGTTCACTTAATTATAATTCAAAATTGTGGGCGTTTGTGAATAATTGTTATTTCTGGAAATCGGGATCGGAATGTTGTTCTTCTTCGTTTTGAGAATTGCATTTGCCTTTACATTAGGTTTTGCTGCAGTAACCGTGCCCTCATATTTTCAGTGTAGTAGGACTTACGAGTAATTTTTTCCCCAGGCACATCCTGTTTTCTCTAACATGCCTGCTTCACTTGCACCACCAGTTTCTCCGATCCTTCCTCTGCAAAGTAAATGTAATGTAGTAATTCAGGCTGGTAGGTATTTCTTGTCTTTAGTGAGTAGCATTTAGCTTTTGTTCTTTTCCTTGTGCATAACTTCATAGTAATTGAACTATTTGAAACTTGAACTGATCATAATCTTCTTAGCACCAAAATTTATGTAACGTGTTATTTTTGTCATGCTACTATCCTGCACACTTGCATTGTAATTATTTCAACTGTAGATGGCTGCATATGTGTGGTCAGTATTCTGCATTCAAGTGTGCATGGCTTGTAAAATACACTTCAGTCAGCTAAATTGGCTGTGTGTATGGTTATCAATTTACCCTCGGGAGGACGGATCCTGCAACTCCCACTCCCTTTTGAGATTTCTTTAGGGAATGGACACCATTGATCTGCTATTTTATAGCTGTAATACTTAATATGATTGCTGCATTGTAGGTTAGAATGTTTGGGATGCTCATATTCTACACTCTAATTCCCACTTTAAGTCTGTATGTCATGAATAACCATGTATGTTGGATCACTTTTTAAGAAAATTCTGATGAAGCAATATCTTCAGCTCACGCGGAAGCCTGTTCTTGGAATTAATTTTTATCTCGGTTAACATTTGCACCCAAACTGATGCCCACGAAAGTAGAAAAGTGTCTCTTTATTGTTTTTTTTTTTTTTTTTTATTCAGAACTGAATTATGCAAAGAGGAAAACGACCTTACTTGAAAAAATTCATTCTATAGGCTGTATAATTTTTTTTCCTCGTGTTCTGGAAGGGCTGTTGATGGGGAGAATGCTTTCCTTGATTAATTATAGATTATTTGTCAAGAACTTATCTGGTACTTACTAACCCTTCTCAAATAGGCCTGTTAATGCTCCCACCTTGTAGAAGCACCTTCTTAGTCTCTATGTCACCAACCAAAACCATTTTACTATCAGAATTGAAGTATTTGAAGAGATCTTCAATATTCTTCAACCAGTTGATTATGCCTTCCATGTTTATTCTGCCATTGAAAACCATTAAATGTAGGTTCATCCAAAATGTTGTAGTTCATTATGGTAAGCAGGTTGATATCTCTTGATAACACATGCTGATAGCTGATAGGTTGATGTCCGAAGTATTCCCCGTTCTTTCCTGGAAAATTAATTTTCTGCTGTTAAGGGAGTTCAATTACCCTATGCTTCGTAATTCCTTGTTTGTTTCATCGTTTATAATTAGCAGCTGGTGGATTTATCTCCCTCCCAGCCGTATAAGTGGCTCCCACACCTCTTCTATGCTCTCAAAAGTAGAAAAAAAACCTGACTATATTGTTAGTGCTTTGGAACTGAATTATACTAAGAGGGAAATGACTTTGAATTACAAAAGGTATATGGCCACCTGTACAAATATTGACAACCATCAATTACCCTGTTTCAGCCTACGTATCTAACCACATTATTAAGTCAACAATCATTCGAACTACTTTCCAGAACTTGGAAGACTGATAATAACTAATACTTAACTGTCACAAACCTGGCATTTCCTGCATCAGGTGCTTCTAGAGAAGCCAATGTGAATCTGGTTAATAGGCATCTCTGCTGTTAGCCCTCATAAACTGAAAACTTCATTACTCACTAAATCAAGTAAGATCGCCATTCTAGAAACAAGTTATGTCAAATAGATCGTCTTTTGAGTCACTCATTTGCAACATCAATCACCAAGACTCGTGCAACAAATTTCATAGGTTGAGTACCCTCAGTTGGGAGCAGGGATTTAGAATCAGAAACGTCAATGCCCTTAATGAAAATCTATTGAGTCAAGGGGATGGAATAAAAATGATCGAGGAATGAACTTAGACCATTGCCAACTCCAGAATTTATGGGGCAGATAGCTATTTGGGAAAGCCAACTAAGCAGAGTGTTAATCTTTTTACTTGAGTTTCTTGTTAAAAATTGTATTTTCTTATTTCTTCTAATAAAATTAAGCTGCTTCTCTTATAAAAACTTGAAGTGCATTGTATTTAAATTTAAAAACTAAAAAAATATTGTGACAAGAAACTCTGTTTCAAACTTCAAAGTGTTTGAATATTTTTGGTGACCGTGTAAAACTCGTCTCCTTTTCTCTTTTTACAAGATTCTCCAATTCAGAAGTGTGCTAAGTGGCATGCCATGCATGATATCACAAAGCTTTATATATCTCAACAAATTATACTCTTGCATAGTCTTTTAGTGGCTTTCTATAACATAGTGTCACATAAAAATGCCCTAATTCATTGTAGATATGGATGATAAATTGGAGACCATACAAAATATATGTCAGAAAATTGTGGACACCACGAACTTATACTCATTTTCTAAATTGGATGATCATCAAGTATATTCCCTTATGAGGCTGAGGGAAATTTCTCATCGGGTTATTAGTGACCGAGATTCAAGGGTAAGTGAAGATGCTCAGGTGGAATAATAACTATTTTCCTTTTAGGACAAGGCAATGGGATGTGAAGTTAAAAGCCTGTTTAATGTGTTGCAGGTGACAAAAAATGATGTGATTAGTGCTATGTGCTTTTACATCAACAGGATGGTAAGTTATGCATGGTCAATTGCCTTAATGTAGATCTTTGTTCAACATTCATGAATTGACAAAGTATTATGCAGGCAGGTAAGTGCAAGGATATTGTTGACATTTTGAATAGGATATCATATAAAGACCTAGACAGCCAGCAAGTGCAACAGCTATTGAGATTGAAAGAGCTTCTATGTGGGATTGTTGATGGAGCTAAAGATGTGGAGATTGAACCTTCCCATATTGTTGAACAGGTAGGGTTATAAGAAGCAAAATTTTCTTCTATTCATTCAAAATAAATTCTATATTTAAATACAAAATGCAAATTACATTAATAGGGAATTGCAAATGATATGTGGACAACAGAGAGTCTAGAGGTCGAGCCAATTGACTCCAGCAATGATGATGTACTTCTTGGAGATACACAAATTATAATGGTTGAAGTTGAACAGGCAGTGGCTGAGTCTAGGCTCGAGAATGAATATTGTGACCTGTCACATGTTAAGCACACTGTTAGTTGGCCACCACATGGTTGCTTAACCTTAGAGTGGGTTGTAGAGATGATGAAAACACTGGAACAGTCTTCAAGAAATTACTCGCCTGCAGAGTTTCAACTTGTCATGCCAGTTTCTGTGGTAGATGAAATACTAGATATGGCTGCAAGCATCCTTCACAAGGAACCAAACTGTGTGGAAATTGACTGCCACGGAGAAGTTTCAAAAGTTGTTATAGTTGGGGACATTCATGGTCATTATCACGACTTACTTCACCTCTTTGAACTTGCTAACTTACCATCTAAGAGCCAATATTATGTTTTTAATGGCAATTATGTGGACAGAGGAGCATGGGGACTGGAGGTGTTTTTGGTCTTAATGGTGTGGAAGGTAAATTGAAATTGTTTTACTTGTTATTAATTGTAATGAAGGCTAGGAGCAAACAACCATGCATAACATTAAAAAAAAATTGAATGAACCTATTTGAGAAAAAATATTCATGAAGAAAATTTACAGTTAGAAGTATAACTTATAACCACTAATGTATATTGCCCTTATGTAGAGAATACACAATTTGGAATCTAGCTCTTTGTTCACTGCATTTTCTTTTATTGTCTACACAAAACTGCACCCTTGAATGTGGCGCAAAAAAAAAAAAAAAAAAAAT